>NC_133649.1:35747359-36047359 GCF_009905375.1 Apium graveolens | reverse complement strand
CACCCCTGTGGCGACCACAGGGGTTACTAGTTCACTTTGTAAACCAAAACAAACAACACATTAACTTCTGTGGCGACCAATGTCACCCTGGTTACTTTTTATTCTTTTTTTATTTCTTTTTGCTTTTTCTTTTTATTTTTCTTTCCTTTCTTTTTTTTTGTTTTCTTTTGTTTTATTTTTGTTTTGTTTTCCTTTTTCTATTTTCTTTTTTTTTTCTTTTTTTTTCTTTTTTTTCTTTTTTCTTTTTAAGTTTAAATTGTAACTAAATTAATTTATAAAATAAACTTAAATATAACTTATATAAATAAACTAATTTAGATTTATAAAATAAACTTATTTAAAGTTTATAAGATAAATTATTTTAAGTTTATTAAATAAATTATATTAAAGTCCACTAAATAAATTTATTTAATTTACCAATTAAACTTTGAGCTTCGCCAGTCCCCTGAGCTGTTTAGCTGTATACCCCGCGCACCACTTCTCGTACTTTAACAGATAAACGTTCAATCCAAGTACATTCCTCAACTTAATAATCCTTCTATAAATAATACCCAGATTCCTTTCACGAGCCGTTGACGCCTAGTGCAACTTATCTAGTTCACAGATGACTAACCCCGATTCAGGTCTTCGTATTATGGCCTTGATTAAATTGTTAAGCTTGCAACAACTTTATCGCTTTAGACACTGACTGTCAATAAACAACTGTACTTTCACTGGAATCCTTTATGGTACTTTAGACAACTTCTTCATTAACCTCTGTCTATACCCTGTCTTTAATTCTTCAGATTCCTATGCTTCGAACACCGTCTATCTTCAATCAATGCCAATACACTGAAATCTTCCGGTAGCACTTGTTTACTGAATCTTTAACATTTCTTAAACCCTGAAAGTGTTTAACCTTTAATCTTCACTGAGGCATGATCATATTAATGAACTTCTTTTAGTGACATGTGGACAGACTTCAGGCCTTCTTCTAATCTTCTGATTCTTTGTATTTGCCTTGTCTTCATTCTTCCTGATCTCTTGTGTAGACGTAGTATTATTAACCTGTCCTGTTCTAGTATTGTTATCATGTTGAGTTATCACGTAACTGTTCATACATCTACGCAGTCTCACCAATAATCTCCCCCTATTTGATTGTTAAACCTAACAAACAAATTAAATAGAGAGGATAACTCAACTAACAACTAGACAAAGTAATGTATCAGGACTTGTAAATAATGCTACTAGTTTTCTGGATCAAATACTGCATTTCCAGATTTCTTGAGTAAATAAAATGAAAGATGCTTGTTCCTCTAGCACTGAACTGATCTTCAAGTAGTTTCATCTTCATTTCCTTGGTTCTTTAAATCTCTTCCAGATAATACTTCTCAATCTTGAAGTAATTATCAGCAACTTCTTTTGTACAACCTCATTTCCTGTTGAGAAGCGCATATCTCTCTTGCTTCTCCCCCTATAAGAATCAAATGCTTAAAGGAGATCACCTTCGTTTACCACCTCTCCCGTATAATAGGATCCGCAGATAAGAACTAATGGTATTCCCCTTTTGGAAAACAGCTTCTCCCCTTATGAAGAATAGTGATGAACCAAACCACTTCTTCTGATTACTAGGAAATCACCTTGTGTTTACCACCTCTCCCGTACAATAGGATCCGTAGTTACAAACAACAATGGTGTGATGTAGTGTACATGTGCTTTACCTTTTTCCTCCTCCTTGCTATTTCTCCCCCTTAGTTGAGGAATCCTCCAAACTATTACTTAAGCTTTTATCTCCCCCTAAGAGAAGGAATTTATGTTGTTGTCTGAAGGAGTTCTCATTTGTTACTTGGTTGGAAAAGAAATAACAAGTCAGAGTCTGATCAACCATGTCCCTTTAAATGCTGCAAGAATGACTTCATTATTGATCATCATTTTTACCAATCTTCCCAACTCCTTATACCTCCCAAATGTGAGATCACTAATTATTACCAATTGTTAGCTCCCAACTTGTTAGGTCCCGAAGTATTCTAATCCAATCTGTAAATGTTAGGTCCCTAAGAGTTAGGTTCCAATCATAAACAGATTCGAGACCCGAAGTATCAAGAACCATATTTAGGGATAGGGAATGGGATATGGTGTTTCTCTTTCATCCTCACTATGAGTGTGTGATTCTGTTTCGTGTACCTCACAAGTGTTTCACTCTTCTCTCCACTCGTGTTTACACTCATTCTCACAAGTGTATCACTCCTCTCATAGCTCCAAAATCCAGCTGTACCTGCAAGAAAAATCACCTTAGCCATCCTTAAGGAGGTCATAGGTGGTGCAATGGGAGTTCGCAAATCCCCATCCTTGTTAGACTCATCAGATGAATCTGAGTCATAATCTACAAGTTGCTAGTTTCCCTTTTAGGGTTCCAGATTTGAACTCTACGAAGGTAAATAATGATCCGAAGAATTTAGCATAAAGATCAAAGTTCCCTTAATGTATGTGAAGACATTTCCTTGTGAATCATTAGTTAATCTCTGAATCATTGTCAACAAGTTGCCGATCCGCGCCTATGTCAGATCCACTATTCGCAGTTGCATCCAGGGGATTTAAGTCTTCGGGAGGTAGACACTGACCACTGACATATGGCTATTGGATCAGTATCCTCTTCTAACACCTGTAAAGGCAATTGGTCCATTAAAGAACCTTGAACAATCGAATCTTACCGTAAAATGGTCAAAACTCTTGTTTCCGTCAACTCATCCTTTGTGTGTGTAACATATCCTTGTGCATCAAGAATTGTTTATGTTTGAGGTGGTGACACTATATCCGATGCCTTGCCCAACAGGCGAATTTTAATAGACGCACCATGTTGAGAGGATGAATCTAGTGACTGTTTTTGTGCCTTTTCAGCCATTACATCTTTTTGAGAAGATGTATGGGGCTAGCAGTTGTCTTTGTTTAAATACTACTCATCTTTGTAGGAGACAGAGCTGCTGGCTTGACTTCAGAACCTTCCTTATATGGTGCACTAAGGCACTTTCTCCCTCACGCTCATTTATACTTCATTTTAGTGGTAAGAGAGTGTTGGTTGGTTCTGTTTCTGTGTTTGTCTTTACAGTCTGGGATAGAAGTTGTGGGTTTTCAACCTCATGACTATTAAATGAAAGAATGCCATTGGAGGCTGAACCTGTATCACAGAGCATATGGCAATATAGAGATAAAATGCACTTAAGATCTATAATGAATGAAAATTATGCATTTAATCTTTTAAGAGAAATGATGTACAATAGTGATTTCAAATTATTTTAATGAAATAAGAAATCACCAATGTAGAAAGAAATTTGATTTTCTCCTAAAACTGTTCGAGTGCACAAGTCTTTTTTTATGCCTAAAAAGATAAATGATTTGATAAGACACAGACTGATGACCTAGCAGTATTAAGAAGAGAAAGAAAGATTTTGTCTTTTAATATGAATGAGTTTTTGTAAAAGCATTGATCACTTAGGGTAAAGTCTAAGCAATTCTCATTCACGTCAAAAGCTCCATAATCTATCTTTATAAGATTATAATCAACAAAATTGTTTATTGATAAATATCTTTAATAAGACTGACTATGCTGCTGATTTCAAATTATAGTGAATCTGTCATATATAACAACTCATATAAATCCACTAGAACTTAAAATCTCACAATTATCTGCAACAAAATATTAACTATATATCATTGACTGATACTTGTTAAGTACTTTAGGTACCAATAATTATGTTGCATCCTATTTTAAATATTTAAATAAGATATCAATGAATTAAATACCAATTATCTATCAAAAAGACATCATCATTCAATTTCATATATCATACAATTATTAACTCCTAACAACTGTAATATCTCAAACAATACTGATTCGATAAATAAAGCAACATTAACCAACATTGTCTTATTTGCAATCTTAGAAAAATATTCTAAGTTTCATATACTTTGATCTATTGAGTATTGCATCTATTATCAAAGTGTTTAGAAATTTGCAAATAAGTATAAAAATTATTCTAACTTGACAACATATGGTTACTACTAATAAAGCAATCAAACATTTTAACCATAGTTGTAAGTAAGAAAAATTTCTACACTTTCTATATTAGTATAAGTGAATGAAGATAAGCATTGATTACTTAGAGGAGTTCTAAGTAATGTCACAAATACTAATACTTCACAATTTGTTCATAGTTAAACTCTTAACTAAATATCATTAACTGATATAAGTCAAGAAATTACATACAACTAATCATGCTACAATCATGATTCTGATTGTAGTGAATTCTTGAGATGTAAACATTGCTAGATTCACTAAAACCAAAGTCTCATAATTAAATTATAACACACAACTTATAATCAATATACTAGATATCAATTGTAGACAAATTTAGTTATAATTAATCATGCTGCTTATTTATTTTAAGTTAGTCTGAATTATGGAGCAAATAAAATCATTGAATTGCTTCAATTTCCATAATCCAAACTACCCAAAATAAATAAATAATAAATAAATAAATACTAAATATCTATGAGTTAGATACTAGCACTTAAATATTTTCATAATTATTCTTGAATAATCACCAATAGGATATATGACTTGTATACATGGCAATCACTCTCTGAATAATTAGTAATTTTAGAAATACTTTCTAAGCATATAAAATATTGAGAATTTTATACACATGACTTAGAAAATACTTCAACTTTTAATATCAGTGATTTTAGAAATCAGCATTGATTACTTAAAACAAAAATTCTAAATAATAGCACTAATACTAAAAGTACCACAATTATTCGTACACGATAAAAATAACTATGCTGCATATTATTTTAATATAATTTAAATAATGAGACTGATATAAAATGGAATTGTCTACAGTCATAATTTAATTCAATTAAAATAGTATTCAAACTTAATGCTATAATATTTGACTACCACAAATGTATATGACATTGTAATCATGATAATCAAGATAGTAGCACTAAGTACGAGCAACTGGATTACTGATAAATTCACAAGTCCTTTAAATATTGAAGATTTAATACTTGTGAACTTATATGAAGAATTCCTTACTGATGGGATTTCCAACTAATATGCAATGAATGATATCCCACACTTACAAACTAGTCTTGAAAGATTAATTTTTAACAATTGATTTAATAAGTGTTTCTGCAAGTGACTCTTTGACTAAAAGACATGCTCTCGAAATAAATGATACCTGGTGTGAAGGTGCCTTGTCATAGAGTGTTCCACAAAGTTGTTGGATTTGAAGTTATTTCTCATCATAACAGGAAATCAATCTTCTTCCATGATGTTGACAGCTTCCTGAGATGCTTTTCCTGTCACTTAGGTTGACAGCTTCAGAGATGCTTCTACTGTCTTTCTTATAACCTGCATAATCTATATCTATATAGCCAAACATGTTAAGTATAATATCTTTAGGTTACTATACTCCAAGAGTTGGTAATCCTGTTAGATATCTAATAATCTTGTTAATAGCTATAAGATTGGATTCTCTAGGATCCACTTGGAACCTTGCACATTGGCCTCCTGAGAACAATACATGTTGTCTATTAGCATTTGAGTAAAAGAGTGAGCTCGTCAAACCTCTATAGCTTGTCATTATACCTGAGTTACAATGATCAAGCTTTAGTGGTTTCTATTGGTAAGTAGTCTTGGCATGTTCAGAATCTTCCAAATTTTGCATCTTCAAAAGATCCTTAACTTACTTGTATTTCCATCATCCTTTTGGTTCGCTTGTGCTCCTAAAAGAATTGTTCTTTTGGCTTGCTTGAGCTCCTAAAAGAATTATTCTAATGGCTTGCTTGAAGTAATTCCAAAAAGAATTGTAACCTTTCCAACATGCTCCTCCATACCTACTCTGCAATTACTTAGCAAATAATCTTGCACAAGTCTTTGTTAGTAGACCAACATATAACATTATCATTATATCACTGCACATATAAAATAATATGTTTGTGCCTAGTGATAAGAGAGTTGTTAATATGATCACTCTACTAGTTAATATTAAACTGAAACTTCAGTTATCGTGCCATACCATGTCCTTGACGATTGCTTGAGTAGTATACTAGTTCATACCAACCTGAAGTGAGATTGTGAAGAAGAGATATACATAGTCCAATAGATCTGCAACTGCAAAGTCCATGAACTGTGGTGCATTGACTTCCTCTTTTGACTCACCAACCAGGAGTGCACTTGTACACATCTACTAGAGTCCAATTCCAAGTATATTGTGCATCAGGTGCCTGATATATCGTAATATCCTCAAGTCTCGTCACTGGTGCTATCTGTTAGATACTGCTTCCTAATAATAACCTAGCATCCAGTTTGGTCTTGTCCCTCGTAACAATGCCATTGTCATCCAGTTTGACTTCTGGTTATCCTTGCACCAATTACAATATTGTAATTTAGTTTGGATACCAGCTTCCCTACAATCTGCTTGCTGACTGATTGAGTTCATTTTGCTTTACAATCACCCAACCAATTTGGATCTATCAGAGTATCTGTAAATTTCTTAGTTTCTTCTTCAGATAGAAAACTAGAGAATTAATTATTCATACTCAGTAGCCCTGCTAATCATTACTCTACCATCTGGATCACTTAAGAACTAGAATCTGGGAATAATATTAACATCAAACCCTTTGTCTCAGCAGATATATTCTTTAGTGTCCTCTGATTTTCAATGTGGTATTGTGTCTGACTAGTTGATCCTTCTTTTGCTCCCCCTAAGCTGTTGCTGGGATTTCCTGAAAATCCTTACCCTTGCTGACCAACTTCATTGAAATAATGAGTTATGTTTTACACTGCCTTTCCACTGCTTGGATATGAATCATCAATACAATTAATTTCTCCTTTAATAGCTTGGAGCATGGAGTTGTTGAACTGTGCACTTAGACTGTCTATCACCTTCTGTTGATCAACCACAAATGCCCTGTAGGTTGTATACTCCATTGAGTAGCCATGGAAAATATCCTAACCAGTCTTAGCTGCAAATGCTAAGATCTTCAAACAACTAAAAACATTTTATTGTTTGCTTTTGCAGAACATTCTCTTAAACACTTTCAAGTTATCCAGTGTTTGCTTCTGTAGGCCATTAACTCATTAGTGGTCTTCATGTATACATCCCGATCAAGGTTTGATCTTACTTGTTGTAAACTGTATTAAGTGATTCATCCCTTTGGTATTTATAAAGTCTTGATTAGCTTGATATTTCCCTTGTAGCTTTAATCAAGTTCGGGTTCTTCCTTTGTACCACTCCATTCTGACACGGAGCTCTCAGTGCTGAATATGTCTCTACAGCTTCCAGTTTGATCTCCTGATATGATCAATCACCATATGTGATGTCTTGTCTTGAGAATGCACGAACAACAACTTTGTTTCATAAGAGTAGTCAACCTTCATCACTAAGGTATATCTTTACTTTGATATGATGTTGTCTTTGACTTCTCTTTCTGACATGCCTCACATTTATCATCTTCTGAATTCTGGATGAGGCAGTCCTCTCACTAATCCCTTTTCATAAAAGAGTTCCTTGAGTTTATGTTCAAGGGTGAGAGCTTCTAATGCCATAGCTAAACTTTTGTCAGATGAAGCTTTACAGTGGAAACCATTGACTTCACCTTTTTAGAGTTTCCATTCTAGCCACGAGCATTTCCTTTCCTTACTCTAAGAAGAGCAAGCTTCTCAACCTTCCTGCTTCAGATGAGACACTAATCCTTCTTTGAATTGAAATTTTGTCCTTTGATGCAGAACTGTCTGATAAGAGAATTTGTGCCTTGATTCTCCAGCAAGGAAGTTGCTTCAATTGTTATCAATGACTCCAATAATTAGTTGTTATCAGTGATAGCAATTGTTGAGTCCATGATGATATCCCTTTTCTGCATAGCTTGTCCCGTAATGAAAACCTTTGTTGTCATCTCCAAAGATTATTGACGGAATAGCTTTTGTCAATCACATTTAATTGTGAGGCTCTTTCTTTGATCATATGCCTTGAGTATCAAATACAAGAACACGTATGAATCAATTAACCTGTTATGTCCTGCACTCACAAATGGATTAACAGTTCTTGGTACCCAACTTATCAGTTTAGGTTCAGATGGATTAGAGATATTATTATAAAAATAGATAACAACAGCTGCAGCCTTATCATGCTAATTCTTATCTTTAACTGACCATTTTCTCCATTTTGATACCCTTGACAAATCTGTCTCTAGGCTAGGGGAAAATGGTTCCAACCTTACATAAGGAGGACTAGCAGTCTTTGCCCTATAGTAATCCTAAACATGCTTTTTCTATAATTAATGCAAGCACTAAGAGATGCATTCATGGCATAAAGAATAAGCAAGCATTGTATTGGGAATACATGGCATTCATTCAGAAATATTACACATAAGAATTAAGCAAGATAGGCATGATATGGAACAAACAAAATTAACATATAAATCACTAATTCTATCTAGTCCAATCCTGTTGATGTATCTCATCTAGCTATCTCAATCCAAATATAACTAATACATCTTAACAAACAATTCAGATTAAATGGATAAATTACATTGTAATAGGATACAAGAGATAAACATAGACAAAGGTCTTATATGCTGGAAAAATATATACCTCACTAAAGCAATTAATCATGTTCAACAAACATTCAAACACATATTTAAGATCTTCTAAAGTAACATGCACAAGTAAACATCAATCCTAGTTACCAGAAAAATAGTCTAGTGAACTAGTTCAGCAATATCTATGTGTGATGCTCTCATGGTTGTGCGAGTGTTAAACATTTAAACACTATGACCTTATCATGCATTGAATATTGAGAGCAAAGTATTGCAATGGTTCAAGAATTTGAAACCTGAGATATGTGAGTTGGATCATCTTCAGAGATTGCTATGAAAGCAAGATATTCATTATTCTCGTCATATGATCCATCCCAACTCTTTCCCGTGCACTATAAGTTTTGACTGGCTGCTTCCCTAAGAAAACATTCCACCTTTGTCCCGACTCTTCAACTGAATCCCTACTCATCCTTGTTTGTCAAGCTTCTTGTTCTGTTGTAGTAAAACCCCTGATAGTTACTTGACACATATGTCTTGTCATAATTGTAGCTATCAAATCTTGTATTTGTCCCAATCTCAGTCTTGTAATCACCTCTTGAACTGAATCTGTAAAAGTCTCTGCTTCAGAATAGATAGGCTTGATCCTTGGATATAGCTTATGTATTCCTTGTGAATCTGACATGACCAAACTTCCCTGACATGTGAAACACTACCCTGACGTCCAGTCCCACAAGTACTTCTACATGAGCTTCCTTTGATTCAGCTATCAGTATCTCTTACGTTCTATCCTGAGCATCCAACTATACTGCATGCAACTGAGATGTTTGTTTGTCCCCACTATTTTCTCCGACCTCCATCCTGCCTGTATGATCTCTGTGATTTACGGATATATGTAGCATTGGTACAAACCACTGTGTGACTGTATAATCTGGAATCATAGAATTATCTTAAAATCTTCGAGAAAACTTGTACCCGTAGAAATTTCATTCATTCCCTACGTCTGAAAACCCAGTGGTATCCTATGGAGTAAGCCTTTGAGGAAGTTCCACAATTTTCGTCTGTAGGTCTTGAAATCAATTCCATTGGAGTAAGAAAACCATAATCTATAATTTCCGTCTGAACAACACATGGTCTTCGTTTTCTTCAAAAGATTAAAATCCACTTTAAAAGCCCGGAGGAATCCTGAGTCTACCAATACTCGAGTACCCTTAATTTAATATTTAAGAAAAATATAAATTTCCAGTATTTTTAATTTTCTTAGAAAATAAATTAATCAAAAATAAATAATTACGTAAAATCTAATTTTCAAGAATTTTGATTTTTTTTTTAAAATTAAATAAAATGTAAATTATTATTTAAGAAAATTTTAAATTTAAGAATTTTAAATTTTATGGAAAAATAAATAAATCAGAAATAATTAAATTTGGGGTTACAGAATTGTTAAGTGCACAATTTTCCTGTGGCGACCTCCTGTATCTCTTGCGCCGTCATTGTCTTAGAAATTAGAAGGCTGTGGCGATGGAAGGAGGTGTGCGCCGACTTTGTGTGGCGACTACTATCTCTGTGGCAATCAGGATTGAGGAAAACAGGTCGCAACTTGTTAAGTCAAATGCCACCTAATAACTCCTAAGGCGACCTTTACTAGGTTGTTTCACGATCTGGAGTCACACGTGATATAACTTGCACCAGCCAACCAATCCGCGCGTGTGGACACCCTTGGAGGCACAGGAGCGTGCAAAGCTACCAGACTCTTCCTTTTCCTGCGCGTGAGTTCAAAGGGCTGCCAAATTGCCTTTTCTGTTTTGTACGTGACTGTAATAGGTCACCAGTTTTGCTAACACACACTTGGTTTAGTTTCCAAGCAAATAAACAAAAAATGGTAGGTGTCGATTGAACAACCAAGAAAAGAACTAGGTGCTAATACTGAACTCTTAAAAAACTGGCAGCTTAGAATCGAAAATAAATTTTAAAAAAAATTATATCTACAAAAATTTAAGTTAAAATATATTTATTTAAATTAAGTTCATATAAAATTATTTAAATTAAATTTATAAAATAAATTTTCTAAATCAAATTTACAAAATAAATTTTTGTAAAAGAAAAATTAATCAAATAAATTCATTTAAGGATCCTGATTTATGTATCAATCATTAAGCTCTGATACCAATTGTTAGGTCCCGAATTATCTAAGAGGGGGGTTGAATATGATAATCACTAAATTGAAAATTCTTTCGAATCTTTAGCGGATATAGATTTAGTGCTCGGTTAGTGGTTCTGTGTTCTTGAGAGGAATAGTATTTGGAACGATAAAAATAAGGAACATAAGATATTCGGGAAAATATATATTCGAATATAAATCCTCGAAGGGTGTTGCTACACTCCGGTAAATAAATTAACCGGCTACAATCTAAGAACAATAAAGTTCCTAGCTTCTACAAAGATTTACATATCAAATCCTATACAATGATCTAGCTTTTGTTTGTCTAAGGATTTAATTATCGGGTAACGATTATAATGCCCCTAAGAATATACAAGAATTAAATCAGGCATTATAACGTTATTCCGGTGAGAAGTTAAATGGATATTCAAGGTGCCGGAGCTTCTCTATAAATCTTTACTTCTTGTTTTATCAGCTCTCTTTTTGTTGGAGAAGAAGATAAACAGAACTCTGAACTGATCTGCTGCTTGTGTAGGCTTATATCAATTAAATTGTGTGGCTGAAATTGAACCACACAAATAATTGATTGTACAATAAATTGTGGCTGAGGATTCTGTGGCGACCAGGATAGGCTTTGTGGTGACCAGGTACTTTTCTGTGGTGACCAAAGGGGAAAAAGCTCTCTGGCGACTGGCTGCTAGTATAGTACAATATTTGATTCCCTTTTTATATTAACACCCCTATGGCGACCACAGGGGTTACTAGTTCACTTTGTAAACCAAAACAAACAACACACTAACTTCTGTGGTGACCAATGTCACCCTGGTTACTTTTTATTCTTTTTTTTCATTTCTTTTTTTTTGATTTTCTTTTTGCTTTTCTTTTTCTTTTTGTTTTTCTTTCCTTTCTTTTTTTGTGTTCTTTTTGTGTTGTTTTGTTTTATTTTCCTTTTCCTTTTTCTATTTTCTTTTTTTGTTTCCTTTTCTTTTCTTTTTCTTTTTAAGTTTAAATTGTAACTAAATTAATTTATAAAATAAACTTAAATATAACTTATATAAATAAACTAATTTAGATTTATAAAATAAACTTATTTAAAATTTATAAGATAAATCATTTTAAGTTTATTAAATAAATTATATTAAAGTCCACTAAATAAATTTATTTAATTTATCAATTAAACTTTGAGTTTCGCCAGTCCCCTGAACTGTTTAGCTGTATACCCCGCGCACCACTTCTCGTACTTTAACAGATAAATGTTCAATCCAAGTATATTCCTCAACTTAACAATCCTTCTATAAATAATACCAAGATTCCTTTCACGAGTTGTTGACGCCTAGTGCAACTGGTCTGGTTCACAGACGACTAACCCCGATTTAGGTCTTCGTATTATGGCCTTGATTAAATTGTTAAGCTTGCAATAACTTTATCGCTTCAGACACTGGATGTCAATAAACAACTGTACTTTCACTGGAATCCTTTATGGTACTTTAGACAACGTCTTAATTAACCTCTGTCTATACCCTGTCTTCAATTCTTCAGATTTCTATGCTTCAAACACTGTCTATCTTCAATCAATGCCAATACAGTGAAATCTTCCGGTAGCACTTGTATATTGAATCTTCAACATTTTTGAAACCCTAAAAGTTTTTAACCTTTAATCTTCACTGAGGCGTGATCATATTAATGAACTTCTTTCAGTGACCTGTAGACAGACTTCAGGCCTTCTTCTAATCTTCTGATTCTTTGTATTTGCCTTGTCTTCATTCTTCCTGATTTCTTGTGTAGACGTAGTATTATTAACCTGTCATGTTCTAGTATTGTTATCGTGTTGAGTTATCACATAACTATTCATACAGCTACGCAGTCTCACCAGTAATAACCAATTAGATCAAAACCAGAATCTCTATGATATCAAATGCCAAATTTTGGTGTTCCTTTGAGATATCTGAAAATTCTCTTAATAGTTATTAAATGAGATTCTCTAGGATCAGCTTGAAATCTAGCACAAAGACATGTAGCAAACATTATATCAGGCCTACTAACTGTTAAGTATAAAAGTGAACCAACCATGCCTCTATAGATTGAAATGTCCACAAACTTTTCAGTAGTGTTCAATTCAAGTTTTGTGGCAGTGACCATGGGAGTTTTTGTAGATGGGCAATCCATTAAGTTAAACTTCTTTAAAAGATCATAAATATATTTGGTTTGACTAATAAATATGCCATCACTAACTTGCTTAACTTGTTAATAAAGAAAGTAAGTTAGTTCTCCCATCATGCTCATTTTATACTTTTTTGCATCAATTTGACAAACTTTTTGCGAAGATTCTCATCTGTAGAGCCAAAAATAATATCATCTACATAAATCTGAACAAATATGCTAGAGCTATTAACATTTCTAAAGAAAAGAGTTTTTATCAACGGTACCTCTTGTGAAGTGATTTTCTAAAAGGAACTTTGACAAAGTATCATACCAGGCTCTAGGTGCTTGCTTCAAACCATATAGTGCTTTCAAAAGATAGTAGACATAATCTGGAAAATTGGGGTCTTCAAAACCAGGAGGTTTACTGACATAGACCTCATCCTCCAATCTCCATTCAGAAATGTACTTTTGACATTCATTTGATAGACCTTGAAACTGGCATGAGCTGCATAGGCTAGAAAGATTCTGATGGCTTCAAGTCTTGCAATATGAGCAAATGTTTCATCAAAATCTATTCCTTCTTGTTGACAATAGACCTTAGCAACCATTCTAACTTTATTCCTGACTACTATGCCATTTTCATTCATCTTGTTTCTGAATACCCATTTGGTGTTAATAGGATTTTTGCCTTTAGGTTTGGGTACCAGCTTCCAAAAATTTTCCTTTCAAATTGGTTTAGTTCTTCCTGCATAGCTAAAACCCAATCAGGTTAAATAAAGCTTCTTCTACCTTCTTTGGCTCTTCCTGAAATAGAAAGCTACTGTAAAGACATTCTTCTTGAGTTGCTTTCCCAGTTTGCACTCTTGAAGCTGAATCACCAATAATTAGTTCAAATGGGTGATCTCTAGTCCATTTTCTCTGTTGAGGTAGATTAGTTCTAGATGAAGAGGCCTCATAGTTGTCTTGATGTATGACTGAGTTTTGATTAGAAGAAACTTCCCCTGAGTTTGTGGATCTTTGACTTGAAGTTGGGGTCCTTTCTGAGTGTAGTCTGTATTGACTTTAAACTCCTATTGATGGCTCAACGAATGTTGATCTTTGCCTTTTGACGGATGATGCAGATTGTCTCTCAATGGATGATGCACTTTATCTCTCGACGAATGTTGAATTATGTGCTTCATTTGTTGCTGACTTTTCTGCATTATCCTTAGAGATAATTTATTGATCACTTTCATCTTCACTATCATCACAAATCATCTCAACATTGTCAAATTTGAGGCTTTCATGGAAACCTTCATCTTACAGTCCTTTAATCTTCTTATCATCAAACACAACATGTACAGATTCCAGAACAATGTTGGTTCTGATATTGTAGACTCTGTATGCTTTTCCAACTGCATACCCAACAAAAATACCTTCATCTTCTTTGGCATCAAACTTTCCATACTGCTCAGTTTGATTCCAGAGAAATATTCTGAGTGTAGCATGCATTATTTACAGCTTCTGCCCAAAAGTAAGTTGGTAACTTTGATTCTTCTAGCATTGTTCTTGCAGCTTCAATAAGAGATTTGTTCTTTCTTTCCACAACTCCATTTTATTGTGGAGTTCTTGCTGCTGAAAACTCATGCATGATCCCATTTTCTTCACAAAATAATCTTATCACAGAATTCTTGAAGTCAGTTCCATTGTCACTCCTGATTCTTCTAACTTTAAGATCAGGATGATTGTTGACTTGCCTTATATGATTGATAATGATTTCACTAGCTTCATATTTAGATTTTAGGAAATAAGTCCAAGTGAACTTTGAGAAATCATCCACAATCACTAGGAAATATCTTTTCTTTGAGATTGACAACACATTGACTGGTCCAAATAAGTCCATATGCAATAGTTGTAGAGGTTCTTCAATTGTAGATTCAAGCTTCTTTTTGAATGATGCCTTGATTTGTTTTCCTATCTAATATGCATCACACAATCCATCCTTTAAGAACTCAACTTGAGGAATGCCTCTTATAAGATCTTTTCTGACTAATTCATTCATAGTCTTGAAGTTCAGATGGGACAGTTTCTTGTGCCATAACCAACTTTCATCTTGACTTGCTTTGCTGAAAAGACAAGTAATAGAATATGCACTTGATGAGTTGAAGTCAGCTAGATACACATATCCTTTTCTCACTCCAGTGAGAACCACTTTGTTGTTCTTTTTGTCTTTAACAATATGTTGTACAAGACATGCCTGTACTATAACAAGACTAAGTCAAATTTGACAGCCTTAAGAATCAGTTGTATGATAATCTTAATTTGTATTTAGTATTGTATTTCTTGAGTCTGTAAACATGTATAAGATTAGACTGGAATATTTTTCTGTAAACAGTCTCAAGCCTAAGAATAAACTCTAGAAGAAGATCAAGAAGATCATGCCTCAGAGAAATTGTGAAGAAGCTTGGAGTTGAATAAATATGTTTTGGGAAAAACATTCCAAGTTAAGATATCTACAAGTCACATATCAAAACATATAGAGAATTCATTCGAGAACTCCAGAATAACTTATCATGAAGTCAAGAAAAACTTATCGAGAAGTCTCAGAGATATCGACAAGCCAAATGTAGATATGAAGATTGGAGATATCGATAACTCATTCCTGCATTCGAGAACTCAAAGATATCGACAAGCCAAAATGAAGATATGAAGTTTGGAGATATCAACAAGTCAATTTTCTCATTAGAGATCTCAGAGATATCGACAAGTCAATTCTACATGCAGAGATTTGGAGACCTCGACAAGTCCAGTTCACATTCGAGAACTCAGAGTCCTCGACAAGTCAAAACACTTATAAAGAACTAAGAGACCTCGATAAGACATTATATTTATCGAGATGTTAGTTTTCTATATTTCAAACTGGAGATCTCGATATAAACCTCAAGTAAAGAATGCAGACCAGTTAAAGATCCAAGATCGTCAATCAAAAAATAATCAATCACTGATTTGAAAAGTCTACAAAAGCAGCTTGGAGAGTACAAGATCAAAGGCCAAGATTAACTGACAAAGGAAAGTCACAGACATGCACGATTTGCAAAGATACACTACACCAAAAATGAAAAGCTTTAGAGATAACATTTAGTATGGTTTAGTATAGTCAATTGTATGCTGTGTAAACTAGTGTTTACTAATCTATAAAGTAAACACTGGTCCTTTACTTTTAATTGTAACAAACTGATCTAAGATTCTTGTGACTCTCTCAAGATAGAAGCTGAGTTCTTTATCAACAAAGAACCCATAAATTTGTAGCAAGACATACTTAATTTTAATATAAACTTAAGTGAGTTTTGAAGATACTGTGTTTTATGTGCATGTTTATTAATTCTGTTTAAACACTATATCTCTACAAGTTAAACTACTTTGTTCAACATATCCAAAATAGTCTAAAAAACATAAAAATATCCAAAACACATTCCCCCCTCTGTGTTGTATTCATTATCTAGCAAGTGGTATCTAAGCAAAATATGAAAGCAAACAGATTAAAGATCTTGGAAAAATGAATACACAGAAGCTTAGCAGTCCCAAGATCCCTACCTTTGACAGATCTAACTACACATTATGGAAAAAGAAGATGATGTTGTATATAAGGATGGTCAACCCATTATATGTTCAGATTCTCAAGAATGGCCCTTTCACCCTCATGGAAAGTGTTGAGGAATCTACAGATGGAGACATGGTCATTTTAGCTCATTATGCTCCTAAAGATCCCTCAATGTACACTGAACCTGAAAAAGAGAGAGTCTCTATGAATAATGGCTTATAACTGATCTTAATAGAGTCACTTGACAGTGTATTGTACAATAACATTATCAACTGTGACACAACCAAATGGTTCTAGGAGAAGATAGAAATTCTATGTGAAGGAACAGAGTAAGTTAGGTCAAACCAAAGAAGGATTTTGGTATCTCGGTATGGGGGTTTTATGGCTAAACCAAAAGAAGGAATTACTTAAGTTTTGAGAGATTCAATAAACTGACAAATGACTTGAAGCTACATGATAAATATTATGAAGCTGAGGAGGTTAACCTAAAGTTCCTGATAGCTCTTCCTGACCATCTTGAACATAAAATATAAGCTATTAGAGAAGGAAGATATCTAAGCAGAATGACTTTGGAAGTTCTATATGGAATCTTGAAAACTTATGACTTGAGATGCTGCAGAGAAAATCATTGAAAGCATATCATGGACATGTTGTTTGATGGTTCCAGTGTTTTGATTGTACATGATAGAGAAGAAAGTGAAGATGATTAAGATAATCAATTTCCAGTTATTCAAGCTATAAAATAAAAGAACAAATGGATGAGCTATATGAAATGGACCAATCTATGGCTTACTTGGCTAGGAAATTCTCCAACATAAGAGTCAAGAAGCCAAGATTTTTCAAAGGCAAGGGACAATCTTCCAACATCAACAATTGGAAACCAAAAGCTCAGTATAATTCAGCTAGAAAAGGTGGCTACAAGATAAGATCTGTGGATAGATCAAAGATAAGGTGCTTCAACTGTGATGAGTTGGGTCACTTTGCTACTGAATTTAGGAAAGCTAAAAAGGTGAAGAATGATAAAGCTTACTTGGAACTAGAAACGAAGTATGAAGCTCTCTTGAAGAAACAGTCTGGAAAACCCTATATTGCAGAAGAAAAGAGTGGAGATGACACTGATAATGATAATGGGGGTGAAGAAGTTGGAAACTATGTACTAATGGCTTTTGATCATGGAGAAGCATCCACTTCAAAATCAGAGGTACCAACTCTAACCACTATTGATTTAAATGCTGGTCAATATAAGGAGACTGTGGAAAAGATGAGTGTAGAGATGTTTCATATACACACTAGCATGGTAGTAGCTACTGAGGAGGTTAGTAGGCTAATAAAAGCTAATGAGAAACTTGAGAGTGAGAAGCAAAAACTTGACCTGCTGCTTGTGGAGCTTGACACGGTAAAGCAAGAAAATGAATATCTGAAAAATAAGCTGAAGTGTGCTAATAAAATTGAGGCTGTGTTGAAGGAAATGTTGGAAAAGAATAAAGTGAAACTAAAATCTTATAGGAATGCATCTGGCTTAGTTGGTTTGTATCATGAGAAGAACAAGCCATGCGCTAACATAGCTATTAGTCTTGATTATGATGCTTTGAACAACAATAAGAAAGTGGTAGGTGATAAAGGAAAAATAACTAAAAATGAAGATGTCCCAGCTTTGCTGAGAAAGGTTGGTTCACCTATGTTCAAAGCTTTTGAAGTAAATTTCATTTAAGAAGAGTTGATCATAAAGCAAGAAATTGCTGATGAAGATAATGAAAAGACAAATGCAAAAACAACTTTAACTTCAAAAGTTGAAATTGAAAAGAAGCCCATGATCAACCAGGATTCCAAGACACCTGTCAAGGAAGTTAAAACTGAAGATGCAAGAAAGAAGAAGAAGAATAGAAATGGGAAAATTGGGATAAACAAAAGCAACAATTTTGCATTTATTGCAGATGCTCCAAGAAAACAATGTCAAAAATGTGGCTCTGTGAATCATCTAACTCACCTTTGTAAAAAGGTTGTTAGCAAGCCAGTTAAAGGAGCATGCAAGTACAATGAAGCAAATGCAAATGATCCTTACTCATTCAGTGACAAGTTTGACTGCATCCCTTGCAACTTGAAAGTGATAAAGAGTTGTCATAAGCTGAGAGTAGACCTCAAAGAAGTGAATGTTGGGT
Source organism: Apium graveolens (assembly GCF_009905375.1). Taxonomy (NCBI): domain Eukaryota; kingdom Viridiplantae; phylum Streptophyta; class Magnoliopsida; order Apiales; family Apiaceae; genus Apium; species Apium graveolens. The sequence goes on along the minus strand of NC_133649.1, from coordinate 36,028,740 downwards.
CTGCGTCAAAAAGAGAGAATGCACAACAATCCATGAACACTATTATTTCTAAATCCACTCATTCTAATTTTGCACATTCTGTAAACAAGAAGAAAGTACCCAACATTGCTTGGGTTGCTAAACATACTTAATCTTTATTATGTGCAGGGCAAAATGAAGAAAGTCATATGAATCATAGATAGTGGATGCTCTAGACATATGACAAGTGATATGGCCCTGTTATCATAGTTTGAGGAGAAGGTTGGCCCATTAGTGACTTTTGGAGACAACAACAAAGATTTCACAATGGGATATGGCAAATTGATTTCTTGAAATGTTATCATTGAAGATGTAGCATTGGTTGTTGATTTGGAAGTAAATCTCCTAAGTGTCAGTCAATTCATAGATAGAGGATTTAATGTCAAATTTGACAAATGATAATGCTTAATCATCAGCAAAAAGACTAACAAAGTTACTCTCAAAGGAGTAAGAAAAGGAAGCTTATTTGTTGCAGACTTGAACTCAGCAAATGAGAGTGGAATTTGTTGCTTCTACACTGAGGCTTCTGTAGAGAAAAGCAATTTATGGCATACGAAGCTGTCTCACATGAATTTCAAAGCAATAAACACTATAATCAAAAAGGAGTTAGTGAGAGACATGCCAAATCTGGAGTTTGCTCAAGATGAAGTCTGTGATGCTTGTCAAAAGGGAAAAATGAAAAGATCAAGTCACAAGAGTAAAATTTTAAATTCCATAAGTGCACCTTTACAACTTATTCGCATGGATTTATTTGGACCAGTTAATGTCCTAATCAATTTCAAGAAAGAAGGATGCACTTGTGATGGTGGATGACTACTCAAGATACATGGGTAGAATTTATGCACTCTAAAGATGAAACTCCACAAATCATAATTGAACACATCAAGAAGATTGAAAAGCAGGCTAAAGATCAAGAATGTGTGAAAAGATTGAGGAGTAACAATGGCATAGAATTCAAGAATGCAACCTTAACAGAATTCTGCAAAGACAAAGGCATTGTTCAAGAATTCTCAGCACCTAGGACACCTCAAAAAAATGGTGTTGTTGAAAGGAAAAATAGAACACTAGTAGAGGCTGCTAGAATAATGTTGCAAGATGCCAAGTTGCCAACTAGTTTTTGGGAAGAAGCTGTCAACACTGCATGCTACACTCAAAACATATATCTCATTAATAAGAATCTTGGCAAATCACCCGACTCAATCTTATCTGAAAGAAAGCCTACTGTGAAGCATCTTCATGTGTTTGGAAGCAAGTGCTATGTTCTGAAGGACTACTCTGAATATGTGGGAAAATTTGAATCTAAATTTTTTGAGGCAATTTTTCTTGGATATTCATTGGAGAGAACTGCATACAAAGTTTATGTGATTGAACAAAAGAAAATTAGGGAAAGCACAGATGTTACTTTTGACGATGATAAATGTCCATGCTTGGAATGCCTTAGTGAAAATGAAGTTTAGGCCCTAAAATTTGAAAATCTCAACATTGATAGTGATTCTGAAGATGAAGCTGAAGTCAACAAAAATTATAGAATGGATGAAGAGTCAACTGAACAAGTGAATCATGAGGATGGAAGCTCATCTCGTGTACCTGAATTTGATAGCACAAAATCAGGGGGAGAAAGAGAAGAAGGTTCCACAAGTCATACTAATGGTGAAGAAAATGCAGAAAACTCAAGTCAATAAACTTACACGGGAAAGTGGGATAGAAGTCACACTAGAGAAGTAATTATTGGTAATCCAACTGTTGGAGTGAGGACTAGAAGTGCAACTATAAATGAATGTCTACATGCATGTTTTCTTTCACTAATTGAGCCAAAGAAAACTGAAGAAGCTCTACTTGATCCTGATTGGATATCTGCTATGCAAGAGGAGCTAAATCAGTTTGAAAGAAACAAACTTTGGGAATTGGTTCCTGCGCCAAAGAACAAAAGTGTAATTGGAACAAAGTGGGTGTACATGAACAAGATGGATGAAAATAGAATTGTCACCAGAAACAAAGCAAGATTGGTTGCAAAAGGCTACTCCAGGAGGAAGGAATTGAATATGATGAAACCTTTTCTCCAGTTGCAAGACTTGAAGCAATAAGGATCTTTCTTGCATTTGCTGCACACTGAAATTTCAAGGTATATCAAATGGATGTCAAAAGTGCTTTAATGGTGAGTTGGAAGAAGAAGTTTATGTGCAACAACTACTTGGCTTTGAAGATCCAGGATTTCCAGATTTTGTATACAAGTTGCTCAAGGATCTCTATGGACTAAAACAAGCACCTAGAGCCTGGTATAACACACTATCATATTTTCTACTGAAACATGGATTCACTAGATGAACAATAGATAAGATACTCTTCTACAAGCTATATGGTGGTGATATGATCCTTGTTCAGATCTATGTGGATGATATTATTTTTGGATCTACTAATGAAAAGCTTTGTCAAAGATTCTTTAAGGTTATGCAGAGTGAATATGAAATAATTATGATGGGGGAATTGAGTTACTTTCTTGGACTTCAAGTTAGTCAAAAAAGTGATGGAATCTTCATCAGTCAAACTAAGTATGTCAAGGATTTATTGAAAACGTTTGATATGATTGATTGTTCACCTGCCTCTACACCTATGTCTACAGCTACAAAGTTGGATGAAGATAAAAAGAGCAAAAGTGTAGATATCTCAAGCTATAGAGTAATGATTTGATCTTTATTGTACTTAACTACAAGTAGACCAAACATCATATTTGCAACATGTCTGTTTGCAAGATTTTAAGCCAATCCAAAAGAATCACATTTGATGGTTGTGAAGAGAATTTTCAGATATTTGAAGGGGACTCTAAACTTAAGATTATGGTATCCTAAGGGAACAAGTTTTGAAGCTGTTGGATACACAGATGCAAATTTTGCTGGATGCAGGGTTGACAAAAAGAGCATTAGTGGAAGCTGTCAGTTTCTTGGACAAAGACTTGTATCCTGGAATAGCAAGAAATAACAATCTGTGTCAACTTCCACAGCTGAGGCTGAATACATAGTTGCTGGAAGTTATTGTGCTCAAGTGCTTCATATTAGAAATCAGCTAATGGATTATGGCCTAGTGTTACACAAAATTCCAATTATGTATGACAATACTAGTGCTATATCTATTGTGGCTAATTCAGTTAATCATTCTAGAACCAAACACATTGATGTAAGGTACCATTTTATTAGAGAACATGCTGTAAATGGTACCATTGAGCTTATTTTTGTTCCAACAGAAAAACAATTAGCTGACATTTTTACTAAATCTTTGGATGAAACAACTTTCACTAGACTTGTAGGTGAAACTGGAATGTTAAACTCTTCATCGTAAAGGCAAGAACTCAACTAAATTATTGCAGCATATTAATTTCTAGTAAATCAAAATTAATTTGATTTAATTGGAAATTAACTGGAATATGAGTTATAAATATTTCATAAATCTCTGTATATTTATTTTTCAAAAATTTAAAATTTTGCTTGGAATTTTTCAATTCTAAGAAAACTGTCTAAGTATTAATTTACATCTTTAATATGTGAAATTAGCACAAGACAGAGTTAAAAAGAACAAAAGTATTTAGAGAACCGAGTTCTCGACAAGCCATTTTAAGACTTCTCGAGTGATTTCTCGATAAGTCATTTTTCTGACTTCTCGAAGGACTTCTCGACAAGCTTTATTATGACTTATCGATAAGTTTTTGTAGATTTCTCTATAAGTGTTAACTCACAGAATTCTCTACAAGTATAATTTTAGACTTATCAATAACTCAGAACTGAAATAATTTAATTTAATAAATTATTTTGGTAAAATACTTTTGACAAATTCAGTATGATTTTGGTTGATTTATTCAAATAAAAATTGGAAATTATTCAGTCCATTCAAGACAAACTGGGTATTTATTTGACATCTCGACAAGTCATTTTCTAGTTCTTGATAAGACTCAGGAAAATAACATATCGATATGTATCTATTCATTTAATATGACTTCTCGATAAACAAATCCCAAACGTCCATTTTTAGTTCTCGATAAGTCATTTACCTTTTACTATAAATACCCAAACATCTTGACATACACCTCTTTACGCCTTCAAGAACTCTAAGTGACTTAATTTCCAAATCCAAACCGATTTCTCTCTCGTTTCAAGCCCTTTCTCTCAAATTCTTCTTACACATTCACTCTTACTCAACAACAATGGCACTCAACAATGTTAGAGCTAAAATCCCCAAGAATGGAACTAACTACCTTGCTCTCACTGATGCTAACCAAGCTCCTGATACTTTTAAGAGGTTTGTCAAGTTTTTGTCTGAATCATATCTTGTAGGTGCTTTAACTGCTAACCCAATCTTGTACCTGGATGTTCTGCATTAGTTTTGGACAACTGCTCTGGTGGGGACAATTATGAATGAAAATTCTACATCTATAGTAGTGAACTGCTCTATTGGAGGCCAACAGGTGGAGTTCAATGAGAAAGATGTGAATCAACCTTTGAGTCTTCCAACTGAAAATCTGGTGGAGGTTCCAACATAGGATGATCTAGCTGAGTTCATGGACTTCATCAACTATGATGGAAGAATCAACCTAGCAAGTCTGAATAGAACAAACTTAAGGAAGGAATGGTCTTTCTTTTTTGATTCTATTGTGAGGGCTTCACCTGCAGAAAGACAAGATATGAAAACATATCAAGTGTGGTACAGAAGATGATGTTCTCCATAGCCCACAACAGACACTTGAATGTTGGTCTATTGATCCTGGAAGAACTTGCCACCAGGCTCACAATGCCCCAAGCTACAAGAGGTAAGGAATCTTCTTTCATAGGTTTATCCTGTCTACTTTAATTCATAAAGTTTCAGACATTCATTTCTTCATCTTATAATAAAACACTTGAATCTAATTCTCAAGTGTTGCCAACATCAAGTGACGCGGTTCAAGAAACTCTGCTCACCATCCAGACACCAAATTTAGTTGGTGAGAGGCTACATGTTGGGGTAGACCTTGATGTAAGTCATATGTCATAGCCTATTTGTATATTCGAGGATACAACTCAACTCAAATAAGAATGTAATAAGTAAATAGTGGATCTACCGTCAGAGAGATCTCGCAAAGTAACATCTGTCAGAGGATTCAGAAACAAAGTTCATCTACAGACTTGAGGAGTTAATTCACTGGAAGAAGTTCAAGAAATTGATCAAGCCTCAGTGATATAAATCAAGATCGTGGATTTAATCAAGTGACAGAGATCTCGTCAGAGTATCATTAATTACAAGGATTTAATCTGAAGAAAATCAAAGTGTCAAAGTCAAGACATGAAGAAACGTCATGGAAGTTAGTTACTCATGAACCAGACAGTACATCGAGTGTCAACGTTGAAGTGGTGGAATTGATTCATAATTCTCAGTGATTTTCAGAAGATATTCAGAAGATTGGTTGCTGCTCAGGGTTAGTATTAATTCTCTATTAATTAATTAAGTCATATAATTTAATTAAGAAAATAAATTATATCTGCAAAGATTAATTTATTTGATTAATTGAATTAATTGATTAATTAATTCTGAATTAATATTAAGGATTTTCAGAATTTAAATTGGATTAAAATTCATTTAAATTCAGCAAGTCAAACTGATTGTACTAGTATGACAATCGGTATGACAATCAATAGTCATACCGAAAGTCATGCTAGTACAAACAATTATCTTGCCGAAAGTTACACTGGAAGAGAATTGTCTTGCTAGTTCAATCAGATTGTCTTGCTAGTACAATTGGATTGTCTCACCGATTGTCATTGCAGTTCATTCTATTCTGTTGTTTGATTAAAAGAAGCAGAAGCAGAACACAATCAATCATCCAACAAAAACAGAACCCGAGAACAAAAGAAAAAGAAGCAAAAAAATATTTCATCTCATCTGCAAACTTCAAGATCAATTTCTAGATTGTAAAGTTAAATCCAATCAACTAGAAATCTTTATCTTGTTCTTGTGTAACAATCTAGCGGATCAAAATCCCTAGAACTTAATCTCAAATCGCGTTTAGCATTTGATTCTAATTATTGCAAAAATAGAAAAAGTTAATGTCGAATTTATTCTAAATTTGTGATAATTAATTTGAGATTAATTCCTTGTAATCGATACAGTTGTTGTAACACCTTTCAAGTTTAATAATATTTTTATTTAACTTGAATTTTGTTTCACATTTTTTATTCCGCATTTAATTCGATTATTTGGTATTGTTTGTATTCAACCCCCCTTCTACAAACACATTGGGACCTAACAATTGGTATCAGAGCCTTCTGATTAACGAATAAATCAAGATCCTAGACTTTTGTGATTTTTCAACTCCTTGAATTTTTATTCATTCAAAAATTCATAATGACTTCACAAAAAGTTGGAACCGTTAAAATTCCACAATTTGATAAGGAGAATTATATTATGTGGAAGAAGAAGAAGATGCTCTTGTTTTTACAAGTGGCAAATCCCAAATATTCAAACTTGTTAAAAAAGGGGATAAAAACTCCGATGGTTATTGAACCGGAGGTGATAGTAGATGATGTTGTGATCACCAAAGCCAGAACCTATCCTAAAGATCCTGAAGATTTTACTCCTGATGAAAAGGAAGAAGCCTCCTTGGATGCCAGCCTTCAATTAATTTTAATTGATTCCCTTGATCCCTTGATGAATAGACATGTGATGAACTGTAAAAATTCCAAACACATGTGGGAAACTATTGAGGTGATCAATGAAGGCACAGAGGAAGTTAGGGAGAACAAGTTGGAGATCCTAACCTCTGAATATGAACATTTTAAATGAAATCCAGGAGAAGGAATTACTGAAGTGTTTGAGAGGTACAATGCGTTGATCAACAACCTGAACATCAATGGAAAATTTTATTCAATCAGGGAGGTCAACAAAAAGTTCCTTTTAACACTGTCAACTCATCTTGAACATAGAATCACTGCCATTAGAGAAGCTAGAGATCTGAGTGAGATTTCTTTGGACAGGCTCTATGGAGTGTTAAAAACTTATGAGTTGGAGCAGATTCAACAGAAGGAAGTCTACGGGAAGGATAGAATGGTCAGCACATCTACTGCACTTGTAGCTGAAGGTCAACAACAACAGCAATCTCAACAATTGGAGAGAATGGTACAGTGTTCCAAGGCTGAGGAAAATATGTTAGTAGCAGAATATGATCCTCCTACTACAAATCAATCAAGTGATGATTTTTATTCCTTGGAAGAGCTGGAGCAATTGGAAGATGAGTCAATGGACCAAATTGTCAAGAGATTCTCCCATATCAGATTCAAGAGAAATCCCAAGTTCAAGTACAAGTCCAACTACAACAAATTCCAGAAAGGTGGATCTTCATCCTCTAACACCAGCAGTGGTGGATACAAAACAGGGATGGTTGATCGGAGCACCATTAGATGCTATAACTGCAATGAGTTGGGACACTTTACCACAGAATGTAGGAAGCCAAAGCAAGTAAGAAAGAACTCTGAAAGGGCTTATCTGGCAAAGGGAAGAAGCTGGGATGATACTGACAGTGAAGATGAAGAAGAAGGAAATCTTGCTCTTATGGCTATTGATGGAAAAGCTTCATCGTCAAGAATAGAGGTAAAACTTTCTGATGCTGAAATGGTTTATTATCTAAGAGGTAACTTAGATTGTGCACGTCGTGATAATGAACTGTTAAGTTTACAGATCACAGACCTTGAGAAAGAGGTCAATGAATTAAGACTTGTGCACATTAATCAAGACAAATTAAAAGAACAAGTATCTTTTCTAGAGAATAGAGTTGACTGTTATAGAAAACTCGAAACTATTCTCAAAGACAAGATCACCGGTCTTGAGACTAAGGTTAGAGCCTACTTCAATTCTTGTTCGAAGGCTAAAGAGTTCTACAGTAAGCAAGCTGTTAATCAAACATCTGGAATAGGTTATGATTACAATGCTGCTATCGGAGAATTAGGCATAAACTCCCCTCCTCATATCTGTGCTAAAGGGAGGGAAGTACCACATGTGCTTAAGGGTGTTGATGAACCCCTCTATAAAGCATCAATTGCTGAACCATTTGATGCGACCTCTTCTGTTATTCAAGAAGAAATATGTGCTGAAGATCATGCTAATGAGAAGGTTGTTTCCAAGTCGAGTGTGTCAAAAGTTCCAGTCAAAGTTGTAAAAGCAACTGAGACTAACTCAGACACACATGAGTTGGATAACAAAAATGCCATGTCTACCATGCATAAATTGCCTGCTGTTAATATCTCTCATAAAGCATGTGGTGTTTCTAATTGTATGTCTTGTGCTTTTAATTTGATGTATGCTTATTTTAATGGTAAGCATGTTTCTAATGATAAGACTACTCCTCGTCAGCATATGAATAACAAGAAGCATGATAAGTCTAAGACTGCTAGTCCTTCTAAGGCTAGAAAGGAGACATTTGTGCCTAAGCTTAAACAGAAATTTGTTAAGGCTGTTTATAAGGTCAAATGTTCAGTCATTGAGAAAGTTGAGACCATTAAAATTAAAAATGTTGTTTTTCCTGACAAAGGACAATTCTACAAGTATGCCGGGCCCAACCAAGTTTGGATTCCAAAGAAGGTCTAATCCATTTGTAGTGCAGGGCATTAAACAGGTGTAACCGGTAGTGTGGATTCTTGACAGTGGATCATCAATACATATGACCGGAGATAGAGCCCTGCTATCAAATGTGGATTGAGAAAGTTGGCCCCCTGGTTACCTTTGGAGATAACAGCAAAGGTTTATCCGAGGGATATGGCTGTTTGCAAGCTGGTAATGTTATCATTGAACTTGTAAATAGTTTCTATATTTTTGCTATATTTATATAAGTTTTTATTTGTATTTTCTGTAATTGTAAATATTGTATGATATATGAAATTGTATGTTGATATCTTGTTGATAGATATTTGGTATTTAATTCATTGATATTTGTTTTTATTATTATTATTTGTATTGTATTATTTTTTTTATTTTTTTTATTTTAAATATTATGCAACATAACAATTAGTATCTAAAGTACTTGACAAGTATCGGTCAATGATATGTTGTTAACAATATGTTGCAGATATTTGTAAGCTTTTGACATGAATGAAAATTACTTAGACTTTACCCTAAGTGATCAATGTTTTATCAAAAACTCATTCATATTAAAAAACAAAATCAAACTTCTTTCTACATTAGTGATTTCTTATTTCATGTAAAATCCTTTGAAATCACTATTGTACATCATTACTCTCAAAAGATTAAATGTATAATTTTCATTCATTATAAATCTTAAATATATTTTATCTCTATAGTGCCATATATTCTGTGTTACAGGTTCAGTCTCCAATGACTTTCTTTCATTGACAGTCATGAGGTTGAAAACCCACAACGTCTATCCCAGACTGTAAAGACAAACACAAAAACAGAACCAACCAACACTCTCTTACCATTAAATGTAGTATGAATAAGCGTGAGGGAGATAGTGCCTTAGTGCACCACATAAGGAAGGTTCTGTAGTCAACCCAGTGGCTCTGTCTCCTACAAAGATGAGTAGTATTTAAACCGAGACAACTGCTAACCCCCATACATCTTCTCAAAAAGATGTAATGGTTGAAAAGGCACAAAAATAGTTACTAGATTCATTCTCTCAACAGGGTGCGTCTATTGAAATTTGCCTGTCGGCCAAGGTATCCTATGTAGTGTCACCACCTCAAATATAAATAATTCTTAATGCACAAGGAAAGGTTACACACACAAAGGATGAGTTGACGAAAACAAGAGTTTCGACCATTTTAAGGTCAGATTCGATTGTTCAAGGTTCGTTAATGGACCAATTGCCTTTACAGGTGTTAGGAGAGGATACTGATCCAAAAGCCATATGTCAGTGGTCAGTGTCTACCTCCCCAGGCTTAAATCCCCTGGATGCATCTGCGGATAGTGGATCTGACATAGGCGCAGATCGGCAACTTGTTGACAATGATTCAGATATTACCAGATGAGTCACAAGGAAATGTCTTCACAGACATTAGAAGGGAACTTTGATCTTTATGCTAAATTCGTTGGATCATTGTTTACCTTCCCAGAATTCAAATCTGGAACCCTAAAAGGGAAACTAGCAACTTGTAGATTATGACTCAGATTCATCTGACGAGTTTAACAAGGATGGGGATTTGCAAACTCCCATTGCACCACCTGTGACCTCCTTAAGGATGGCTAAGGTGATTTTCCTTGCAGGTACAGCTGGATTATGGAGCTATAAGAGAAGAGTGATACACTTGTGAGAATGAGTGTAAACACGAGTGGAGAGAAGAGTGAAACACATGTGAGGTACACTAAACAGAATCACACACTCACAGTGAGGAAGAAAGAGAAACTTCTTGTTATTTCTTTTCCAACCAAGTGAAATATGAGAACTCCTTCAGACGACGGCATACATTCCTTCTTTAAGGGGGAGATAAAAGCTTAAGTAATAGTTTGAAGGATTCCTCAACTAAGGGGGAGAAATAGCAGGGAGGAAGAAAAAGATCATATGTACACTACACCACATCATTATTATTTGTAACTACGGATCCTATTGTACGGGAGAGGTGGTAAACACAAGGTGATTTTCTAGTAAGGGAAGAAGCTGTTTTCAAAAGGGGAGTACCATTGGTTTTTATCTGCGGATCCTATTGTACGGGAGAGGTGGTAAACGAAGGTGATCTTCTTTAATCAGTTGATTCTCATAGGGGGAGAAGCAAGAGAGATATGGGCTTCTCAACAGGAAATGTGGTTGTACAAATGAAGATGTAACTACTTGAAGATATGTTCAGTCTAGAGGAACATCTACTTGGAATCTGGAAAATGTTAAATCTAGTCCAGAACTTTTCTACTATTTACTTTGCATTTCTTTTTATATCTTTTTCTTATTTGTTAGTTGAGTTATCCTCTAGGTATTTGTATGTTATTGTCTAACAAACAAATAGGGGGAGATTGTAAGTCATATGTCATAGCCTATTTGTATATTCGAGGATTCAACTCAACTCAAATAAGAATGTAATAAGTAAATAGTGGATCTACTGTAAGAGAGATCTCGCAAAGTAACATCTGTCAGAGGATTCAGAAACAAGGTTCATCTACAGACTTGAGGAGTTAATTCACTGGAAGAAGTTCAAGAAATTGATCAAGCCTCAGTGATATAAATCAAGATCGTGGATTTAATCAAGTGACAGAGATCTCGTCAGAGTATCATTAATTACAAGGATTTAATCTGAAGAAAATCAAAGTGTCAAAGTCAAGACATGAAGAAACGTCACGGAAGTTAGTCACTCATGAACCAGACAGTACATCGAGTGTCAACGTTGAAGTGGTGGAATTGATTCATAATTCTCAGTGATTTTCAGAAGATATTCAGAAGATTGGTTGATGCTCAGGGTTAGTATTAATTCTCTATTAATTAATTAAGTCATATAATTTAATTAAGAAAATAAATTATATCTGCAAAGATTAATTTATTTGATTAATTGAATTAATTGATTAATTAATTCTGAATTAATATTAAGGATTTTTATAATTTAAATTGGATTAAAATTCATTTAAATTCAGCAAGTCAAACTGATTGTACTAGTATGACAATCGGTATGACAATCAATAGTCATACCGAAAGTCATGCTAGTACAAACAATTGTCTTGCCGAAAGTTACACTGGAAGAGAATTGTCTTGCTAGTTCAATCAGATTGTCTTGCTAGTACAATTGGATTGTCTCACCGATTGTCATTGCAGTTCATTCTATTCTGTTGTTTGATTAAAAGAAGCAGAAGCAGAACACAATCAATCATCCAACAAAAACAGAACCCGAGAACAAAAGAAAAAGAAGCAGAAAAATATTTCATCTCATCTGCAAACTTCAAGATCAATTTCTAGATTGTAAAGTTAAATCCAATCAACTAGAAATCTTTATCTTGTTCTTGTGTAACAATCTAGCGGATCAAAATCCCTAGAACTTAATCTCAAATCGCGTTTAGCATTTGATTCTAATTATTGCAAAAATAGAAAAAGTTCATGTCGAATTTATTCTAAATTTATGATAATTAATTTGAGATTAATTCCTTGTAATCGATACAGTTATTGTAACACCTTTCAAGTTTAATAATATTTTTATTTAACTTGAATTTTGTTTCACATTTTTTATTTCGCATTTAATTCGATTATTTGGTATTGTTTGTATTCAACCCCCCTTCTACAAACACATTGGGACCTAACACTTGATGACACCAACACAAACACATGGGTTTCATCAGTTTTCACTGAAGACCCCGTGATAGATACAAATGCACCTTCATGTGCAAATCAACCTTCACAGGTTATAAGGTTTGAGGGTAGTACTCCTGAGGGGGAGCTATCTAAATCCTCTTCCATTCAATTGGAGGTTCCTATTGGGGGAACAACTCCCCTCAAAACCCTAGCTAAAATTTCACTCACAATTGAAGCTAGGAGTACAATTTCCAATGATCCTGCTATGGGGGAGGAAAGTACAACACTTTTAAGTGATAGTGTTTTGAAGGAAACACAAGGGTTTGAGGCTAGAGTACATGACAGTAACCTAGCTAACTTCCCTCCAATTCAAATGGAGGTTCCCACCATAATTGTGGAACAACAAACTGTCATAACCATAGCTCAGGCTGTGAGTCAAACTGTGACATCTGTCATAGGTGGTTCTAATGATGCACTTCCATCAACTTCAAATTCTTCACAATAAACATCTCACCCTATCCAACAGTGGCTGCAGAATGCTCAACCTCAATCAAGCCATGTTGATGATCTTCTTGTTGATCAAATCTCTGGTCTTGCCAATATCTCACAGCACCTTCTCACTTCAGACATGAGAAATCAAGATTATCAGGCTATTCTGTTCACCTACAATGAAGAAGTGGATAAACAAAAATAGAAAATAGTCAATGAAGTTGAGCAAGATGGGAATGTGGATGCTTGGTTATCAAAAGACTTCAATTTGGAGATGGATCAGGTCTTGGAAAGGTTTAGAGATGAAAATGTTACTATATTGGGGAGTAATACCAAGGTCCTGACTCCACAAGAGGTCTATGATGCAGTCAATGAAGTTTACAAAGCTCATCTCAAGGTTTTACACCTATTTGGTAAAGCTCTAGAATTAAAATTGACTGATCATCAAGACAAGATCAGAAAGCTGGTAAGAGAGAAGATGGATGAGATTATTCCTTCTCAAGTCTAGATCACTTCAAAATTCTAACATTTTGCTGACCAAATGGCAAGATTTTATATGACTTCTTTAGAAAAAGATGTCAAAAATCTCAAACAATCTTTCATAGCTTTGCATGAAGTGGTTCAACAACATATTGTAAATTCCAATGATACAAAACTCAAGTTGAATCAGCTCCACTAAAGCAGATATGAGCCTTCTGCACTTCTCATGGAGGGTATCAAACAGGCTGTGCAAGACACCTTTGGTACCTCTTTTTCTTCAAGCTCTCAACAACCAAACTCTACATCAACAAACTTATAGATTTAAGCTCTCCAACAACAAGTTTCAACTATGCAGTCTTCAAATGATTCACTCATACTTGAAGTGCAAGCTCTCACCTCTCTGGTGCAGAGTCAACAGACTGATATCCAGACCCTGGTGGACTCTCATAAGCATTTACAAATACAGAATTCTATGGCTTTGGTAGCCATCATGGGCACGCTCAACATTCCATTGCCTGCACTTCCTGAAGCTGTGAGGCCAGAAATACCAACTCCTCTACTCATGCCTGTCAACAAGACTAAGGGGGAGATAAAAGCTAGGATTCAACAATCCAAGGATGCTGGTAAATCAAAGGAGCCTAGAAAATTGACAGTTGGTAAAAGCTCTTCAAAAGCTCAATTATCCAAAGATGTTGGGAAAGACAGACTTCTAAAAGTTGCAGAAGGGCCTTTTCAAGATCAAGAATTTAATGAACTTTTGTCAGTCTTAAGAGTGTCTCTTCACAACAACTATGTAACCTACAAAAGAGCATTGGCCAACAACATCAACTTTGTTAGAGTGGTGATTATCAAAATTGATAATTTTCTGGAGAAAAGGATTTTGGAAAATGTGAATGACTATGGCCTGGACAGATGTCTACAGGTGTCTCTCTCCAATATTCAAAAATTGAGAGCATCTGAGCAGAAGCAAGATGATCAACCACCTTCTGGATCAAATCCAAATCCAACTTCTAGAGCAACTAGTAGCAAAGAGAAGAAGGGAGATGATAAGGAAAGAGGAGAAGACAGGAGAAGGAAGAAGAAGGAAGATGGCTCAAAACTATAAAAGCAAACCCTAAAATTCCAAATCAATCAAGCTCAATCCTCTAAGCCAACAAACTCAAATACTATACCACCCCAAACCTCTAAGCCCAAATTTTTGTACAAACAAACTGTTAACACTTCACTGAAAATACCAATCACCTCAAGCCAAACCTTTTTAAAGAAAGTCTCTAACCTACCTTCTGTTAAGCCACCAACCAAAATTCATTACAAATATGTTGGAAGAAAATCAAAGAAAATGCAGGTTACTGAGAGGGCCATCTGGAACTGCTTTAATCAAAAAGATTTTCTACCCTTGAACTGGTGCATTTCAGATGAAGACCACTTTCAACAATTAGCTGAAGAAATAGTTAAAGTTTGGGTTGTATCATTGAGAGAATTAAGAATCTACTATCAGGATGGATCCCACACATTACTTGGCAGAGACTTAATGGATATATTTTCAACCACAGAACTAAAAAGGGTGATAAGCTTACTGAATGATAAAGATACTGGTACACAGGCATGGAGGTTTGTATTGGCTGTATGGTTGGTAGTAAGGGAATAAAGAAGAACAAGAGAAATGGCTGAAAAGGAGGGAAGGAGAAGAAAGTATATTGAGGAGATAGAAATGTATATACAAAAATATGAAGAACTCAAGACAAAAGGGATGAGCAGAATTACAAAGGATGGACAATTTCTAAACATCAAGGCTGGCAGATTCTCAAAATTTAGGGTTGATTTATTGAATGGTTATCCATTAGATGATAAGTTCAAACTTGCAGAAACTCTAAGAGGGACACCAATCATAGAGGAACTGGAAATACTTGTAAAGTTAAATGACTTTATTAGAGAATAAACAGGAGATGAGAAATTTGTCTAATGAATGTACTTATCTAACTCTTATAATCATTCAATGTATAATATTTGTACTTCTGTCAATTTTGTATGTAATGTTTTATTGTTTATTATAACTTGGGGTTAGTCTTGTTAACAGGCATGAATTTGTGATAAGCAATCTTCTCACAAATTGGGGGAGATTGTGGTAAAGACATGCATGTACTATAACAAGACTAAGTCAAATTTGAAAGCCCTAAGAATCAGTTGTATGATAATCTTAATTTGTATAATGTATTATATTTCTTGAGTCTGTAAATATGTATAAGATTAGACTGGAGTATTTTTCTTTAAACAGTCTCAAGCCTAAGAATAAACTCTGGCAGAAGATCAAGAAGGTCATGCCTCAGAGAAATTATGAAGAAGCTTGGAGTTGAATAAATATGTTTTGGGAAAAATATTATAAGTCAAGATATCTACAAGTCACAGATCAAATCATATAGAGAAGTCATTCGAGAACTCCAGAATGACTTATCGAGAAGTAAAGAATAAATTATCGAGAAGACTCAGAGATATCGATAAACCAAATTTAGATATGAAGATTGGAGATATCGACAAGTCATTCCTGTATTCAAGAACTCGGAGATATCGACAAGCCAAAATAAAGATATGGAGTTTGGAGATATCGACAAGTCAATTTTCTCATTAGAGATCTTAGAGATATCGACAAGTCAAAATACCTACAGAGATCTCAAAGATATCGACAAGTCAATTCTACATGCAGAGATTTGGAGACCTCGATAAGTCCAGTTCACATTCGAGAACTCAGAGTCCTTGACAAGTCAAAACACTTATAGAGAACTAAGAGATCTCGATAAGCCATTATACTTATCGAGATGTCAGTTATCTATAGTTCAAACTGGAGATCTCGATATAAACCTCAAGTACAGAATGCAGGCCAGTTAAAGATCCAAGATTTTCTATCAACAAACAAATCAATCACTGATTTGAAAAGTCTACAAAAGAAGCTTGAAGAGTACAAGATCAAAGGTCAAGATTAACTGACAAAGGAAAGTCACAGACATGCACGATTTGCAAAGATACACTATACCAAAAATGAAAAGCTTTAGAGATAACATTTAGTATGGTTTAGTACAGTCAATTGTATGCTGTGTAAACTAGTGTTTACTAATCTATAAATAAACACCGGTCCTTTACTTTTAATTGTAACAAACTGATCTAAGATTCTTGTGACTCTCTCAAGATAGAAGCTGAGTTCTTTATCACCAAAGAACCCATAAATTTGTAGCAAGACATACTTGATTTTAATATAAACTTAAGTGAGTTTTGAAGATACTGTGTTTTATGTGCATGTTTATTAATTCTGTTTAAACACTATATCTCTACAAGTTAAACTTCTTTGTTCACCATATACAAAATAGTCTTAAAAGCTTAAAAATATCCAAAACACATTCACCCTATGTGTTGTATTCATTACCTAACACAACACAGGCTTCAGAATTGATTGTTACTGAGTTGCCCTTATCACATAGTTGGATGACACTCAAAAGATTATATTTTAGTCCATCCACTAGAGCAACTTCTTCAATGATAACAATTTCTTTAGAAATCAAGTCATATCCCACTGTATACCATTTGCTGTCATCTCCAAAAGTAATACTTGGGCCAACTATCTCCTTGAAATCAGTGAGCAGGGTAAAATCTCCAGTCATGTGCCTTGAGCAACCACTATCCAAATACCAAAGATTCTTTCTGTTTCTCTACACACATCAAAATCAAATCAAGTTGATTTTGGTACCCAAGTCTCCTTGGGTCCTGCTTTGTTTGCCTTCTTTCTAGGTTTCTTAGGCTTTTCCTCGTTTGACTTAGGTGACTGAGATTCAACCTTAGTCATTAGATTTGGGCTTTGAAAACCATTCATCACAGCAGAATTATCATGCACGGGTTGGTTAACATGAAATGGTATGCTTTATACAAACATGTTATTCTAATAGGGGATGCTAAATGGCATTTGAGGCATATTAAATGCAGCATAGTAAGGATTTTGTGCAAATGGCATATTAGCAAATTGTGCATTCAGATTCTGTGCAGACATAACAGGCAAGACATTCAAAATAAATGTAGGCATGTTGGGAAATGGGGGGGCAGACATGGATGCAGACATAACAGATTTGCAATTAACAGACAAGTGATTAACACTACCACACTTAACATAAATTTTTCTAGGAGCATATTTGTCAGGTGTGTAGTTGTTATGTTTGATAATTCCCACTTTTCTATTCCTATTATTTTTCCTTTTTGAGTCTGCTTTAACCTCAATTTTCTCCAATATGTCATTCAATTGCTTAATTGATAGATGTCCTACATTAGCTCTCTTATTTTCCTTAACTTGACTTGTTTCTCCTATAACAAAGTTCTTGGAAACTGATCCATATTTTTCATTTAACTTAGCTATCTTGACTTTGCTAACTGGCTCTCTTCCACTCGACGGATGTGGTTTTTTGTCTTTCGACGGACATATCTTTTTATCTTTCGACGGATAATCTTCATTATCCGTTGAATCCACATCCGTTGAAAGTCCTTCTACCAAACTAGGATCCAATTTCTCTTTAATCTTTTTCCAGGATTCCTCACAGAAAGACTTTATACCTTGAACTTTGGTAATTTGAGTATAGACATTCTAGATGATTTCCAAGCCTTATTTACCTCATGTTCTCGTTCAAGTTGCTTTCTTAAAATCTCATCTTTCTTTAAGGATTCAGCCAGTTCTTCCTTAGCAATTCTACACTCTATTTTCAGTTTCTCAAACTCAATAAATTGAGTTTCTAACACAGTATTTCTTTCACTTAGAAATAAATTATTTTCCTTAATTTTTATATTTTCCTTAGTGAGAGATTTGAGTATAACACACAAGTGATATAATTCTGTAGACATGTCATTTATAGCATCATTACACTCATCTTTAGAAAGGTGTGCTAGATTAGTAGTGATTACTTGATTGCTTGAAGAGCTAACTTCTGCTTCATCTGATTTGGCCATTAGAGCTAGATTGACATGTCTTGTTTCTTCATCTTCATTTACCCCATCAGCTTCCCAGTCATTATCTTGAGTCAAGAAAGCCCTTTCCTTTTGTTTGAGCAATTCAAAGTATTTCTTTTTGTAATCCACATGCTTAAACTTCTTTATTTCATAATCAGGCATTCACTTGCAAAATGACCACTCAAGCCACATTTGAAACATTTGAATTTGAATTTATTCACCATGTTTCTATTT
The DNA here is from genome assembly GCF_009905375.1 of Apium graveolens. NCBI lineage: Eukaryota > Viridiplantae > Streptophyta > Magnoliopsida > Apiales > Apiaceae > Apium > Apium graveolens. Next base: position 36,010,313 of record NC_133649.1, on the reverse strand, counting down.
GGATTGGCTGCTCCAAAATTCTTTTTGAATTTAAGCTTGGAAAACCTTCTTGACAGGAAAGCTAGATGTTCATATATGTCTTCCATTTCATCCTGACTGAGATGGTCTTCATGCTCAGCCACTAGCCCTTTTCCTTTGCCTTCACAAACCCTGGAGTTTGGTGCAGATTCCACAGCTTCAACATTCATCTCTTTCACTCTCTCTTGTTCAGCTACCAGTGCTATAGATCCTCCCTTTTTTCCTTTCTCTATCTGCTCATCTTGTTCTAACTCAAGTTCATAAGTTTTTAGAATCTCATACAGTCTCTTCAAGGTGAACTCCTTGTAATTTTGTGAAATTATGAGAGAGACAGTCATAGACTTCCATTCCTTTGGTAGAGATCTAAGGAACTTCAGGTTTGAATCTTTTGTCTAATAGACCCTTCTATGCAACTTCAGTGCATTTAGTAGTTTTTGAAATCTACTAAAGATGTCACTTAAAGATTAACTGTCTTCACAATGAAAATGTTCATACTGCTGGATTAGATGTTGCATTTTGTTTTCCCTCACTTGTTCAGTTCCATCACATATAATTTGAATTGTATCCCAAATCTCTTTAGCAGTTTTATAATTGATGACATAATCGACCATTGAACAAAATGTTCATAGCCGTTTTATCTTTATGTACTTGCTCAATGTCTTTTATCTATCCATTCTGCTTGTGACTTTAGAATAGTTTGCTCATCGTCAACAGCTCCTTCAGTATCTGTAGCTTAACAAATACAGCGTTTTCTATTTCTCAGTTCTTGCTTGCTTAATTTTCAATTTGTTACTCTTGGTTTATATATAACCAAGTTACATAATAAAAAGACAAACTAATAAGACAAAAATGTCTTAGTCTAATTACATGCTGCTCCATTTCTCCATCCAGCATCTTTGAATATCTTTAAGTTAACATGGAAGTATAAATGCTTCTTTGTTCTCTAAAACCTGTTAATAGACTTCCACATTCCATTTGCATACAATCAACCCATGTGACTGTCAAGTCACTATCAACTGATTTTTGAATTTGATCATCCGTTAAAACTTTGTTGGATCATCCGTTGAGACTTTGTTGGATCATCCGTTGAAACCTTGTGGAACATCCGTTGAGAGTATCTTCATAGCATTTAACTCTATTTCACTTATGCAAGATTACAAGGCATCTAATATTTACAATTAGCCAACCTATTTTGCATATCAGTCTAGTAGTCAACATGACTTAGAATATCCAATAACTTCTAGTTCTCTAAGGCATTACAATATGCAGCAACGTGCTATCAAAACTTATTTAAACATAAGCTACTCTTTCAACGGATGACAGGGTACATTATCCGTTGAAAGCTACAATTACACTTAATCAAATTTACTAAGTTGTTTTTGTAGCATATCATCAAGTCTACACATATTCCTAACATCATATGTTAAATATAAGGATTCGTCAACAAATTTATCTTATTACCAAAAAACTTTACTGACTTCTCTAGTTATCATAATCAAACTTATTTAATTAACTAGAGTCCTAAATACTGACAACTCAGACAACCCTTTCACAAGAATTATTCATAAACTGACATTCTTTTCAAATCCATTTTTCCGCTCCCGAAAACCAGACACCCTTGAACCTTAAAGAACATCTACAACTTTCATTTGACTCATTGTAACTTTAAATCTTGAATAAGCTGCAAATTTTGTTTTTTAGAAAATTAAATTTCAGAAACACTTTAATCTTGAAACAACCACTGTGCAGAATGACTTATTGGATTCAAGAAACTTCTACACTCTTAGGAAATATACGAGATAATGAGGATTGTCATCAAACATATGGGTGTTTAAGCATGTGCGAGGTGTGCGATCGTACATGGCCAACTGATCAAGTAGGGCACATTTAATTTTTAAATGTATGCATTAATAAATTTTATAATTAAAAAATATAAATATTACCGTTGCATTCACATTTAAATATAATAATTTTACATTCATATTTAAATATAATATATTTATATGACTGTTTGGTTAGTCCCAGGTCACTTTTGGACTCCGTTCTAGAACCGAGATACTGAAATATTGGAGTAGTCTGTCTCTCTTGATTCTGCGGGTTTTGCTTAAATTTTTTATCCTAATGGTAACCCCCTTTCGATCGGTTATCAGAATTCTTGCTCCTAGATCCCCCATTCTGGGTCATCCTCATAGCTTGGAGTACATCAGTCTCTTTGATGAATCTGGAAGCCATGGAGTAAGCTGCCGGTAGACTCTGTGGTTCCTTGTTGATCAGTTCAACTACGTATCTTCGTTATGCTCTAGGTCTAAGTTCCTTCTGGAGATGCTGAGAGCCTACCGTTCGTCCAAGTTTGAGATCTTGTTGATTGCTTCCTGGAAGCGCCTCACATAGGTTGAGAGAGACTCATTGCCATGTTGTCAGATAGTTTCCAGGTGACACGTATGCATCTCATGTGTCTTGTTTGCTCGAAACCTCCTGAGAAAAGCTCTGCGGAACTCCTTCAAGTTGTGGATGCTCCGGGAGAGTATCCTGCTAAACCACCTCTGGGCCCCCCTTGAGAGTTGATGTGAAGAACCGGGACTTTGTCAAGTTATTGTAGTAATAAATTTGTGCAATCTGCTCGAAATAATTTAAATGTTCTTCAGGGTCTCCCAAACCATCAAAAGAATCGAAATTATAGTGCTTCAGGTTTCTCTGTCGGGGAATAACCTCCAAGGAGTGGCTGAAAGGTGTCAGAGTTTCCCCTAATTTTCATTCCAGAGTCTTTATCCATTTTCCTTTGTAGTTCGTGGATCATATTCTTAGGATCTTTTTGCTTCTTTTCATCATCATCAGAAATGACCTTAGGGTGGGCTCCTTCCGGGTCCTCTTATACAGAGATTGAAAAAAATCAAGCAGAATATGCACATTAACAAAAAATTATTTATTTTATAGAAATTTTATTATATCAACTGTAGTATCATCCCTTCTCATGACGTACAAATTAATGCATAAAAAGACAATGATTAAGTTGCTCGTATGAATAGATCAGGAAAATATTTATTTTATCCAAATTTTATTATTTCAACTATAATATCATCTCTTGTTATCGCGTACAAATTAATGCATAAAAGACAATGATTAGGTTCTCATATGAAGAGATCAGAAGCTCCAGCTTTAAGATGTTATACATGCATATGGAGATGTAAATCTCTTTTTAGATAAGTTAATGATATCCTTTAGTTAGTTGTGGTTGTGTGTTAATTTTGTGTCTACGGTGTCTCTGTTGTCATACCCTACTACTACAATTGGGCTTGATTTTTTCCTTCCTTTATTAAATTAATGGTTGTTTAAAATAAAAATAAATTAAGTCTTTAATAACCTATTACCACATGCAATCTATACATAAACTATGAGCATTTAGTTGCTGGGATTTTGTTTACCAAAGCTCGTTATTAAAAACATTATCAAGTTTTACAATCATATAAAGTATTAATACATACAGGCAATAATGCGGGCGTTACACATGAAAACAATGGAACATGAATATATAATTCTGAAGATTTTAGAAGAGAAGTTCATGGCATGTCATACATGAAAGACAAACGGGAAAGTACAGACAATTTTTTTTGAAAACTAACCTTCGTCAAAGTTTGAAAACTGATCACCTCTATTAATGTGATTACTCGTATAACTTTTTTTTTGAAGAAAAAACCTTTAGCAAACTTGGATAAACAATAAAACAAAGATAAGAAGGATTAGATGATAATGTCAAAATTCTACAATAACAGTCGTACTTATTATCTTCTAATATTCTATTTATATAGGTGCATGTCACTTAATTAATATTATAATAAAAAAATATAATTCACAAATATATAGTTGAAATAGGATAAAAATATTAGAGATCATAGATGTGTAGTTGAAATAGGATTGTAAAAGTTTTGAATTATATCAAAAATAGAGAAATTCTAGAAAATAGATAAATATGACGTTTTTCTTTATATATATTAAGATATATATTAATTTAACCAGTCGAGAAAAAGACTTGTGTTGTTCTTATTATCATAAATTTTTCTTACCTGCACCTGTTTATTATGATTATAACTTAATCTTATTTTGTCATAAATAATTTTTATTACCTATTTAAGTCTTAAAATGTGAAAAAAAAATCAGAATTGTCACCTCACTACTAATGAGAATAAAGCTAATTAAAATTTACTAGAAATATCAATGTGGGCCAACTGATGCACATTAAAAAAATACATAAAAATGATATATGAGATATGCTATTAATAATACTTAATAAATATTTTGTTTTCATATTATAGAAATAATTGAAATTATTTTTGAATTCAAATTTAAAGATGATCTTTTAATTATCTCATTTTCAATTTAGTATAATTTAAAAACTATTGATAAACACAGTTGTTTATCTTATGTTCACACCGTCTTTTGAGCTGTTGTGTATAAGAAATTAATAAATTATTTATTGAAATAATAAGTTGTCATATTACCACCCTAATCCTTTATTAAGTAAATTTAATATGTAATTAATAGATGTAATTAATGACTGAAACTATGTTATTAAATATTAAAAAAATATTTAAAAAAAGTTTAGAAAATGGAGAATTCAAGAAAAGTATCATATGAGTGTTTTGAAGTATTATAATATATATTAGATATAGTTTTTTTAGGGCTAGATAGATATAGATAATATACTTTATATTAATTTGATGATATAAATTAATATACCTTTAAAATAAAATATAATTTAATTTGAAATAAAATGGTATAATTTGAATTTTTTTGAGATTTTTATAGCTAAAAGGAATTTCTACAAAAAAATGGGGATAACAGTGTCACATATAAAAGCTATACTATATAGTTTGTAACAGTCGATAAATTAGACAAAATTAAACTTAATCATATTATATCTTTTGATTTCTAAGGACGCATATTATAGTCCGACTTAAACCGCTATGGATTATACAAAATAGGGGTGAGCGCGGTGCCGTTTTTTCCTTAAACCGAAAATTAAACCGCGCATGCGGTTTGATCAAATTTTCAAACCGCACCCGCATCGCGTACCCTCAAAAACCGCATAAATCACACCACGAAAATACGGTGCGGTGTGGTGCGGTTCATTGCGGTTTACACATTACAAGTTCGAAAAATTTAAATAAAATACAAAACTTAATTTTAAATAAAATACAAAACTTAAATTTAATCAAATTTTCGAATAATAGAACACAAAGTCGCCAATATTCTTCAATAATAGTTAGAAATTGCACATTGGAAGGTTTAACTTTTTTAGGAATTTAATTACAAAACAAAAATAACTTATAAATTATAAGTCATAATTATTCTAATCAAAAATTTAAGTTATGATTTTTACGACTGGTTAAAAAATAATGGTTAACTGCAAGTCTAAATGTTTTATATTTTTGGTAGCTAATGCAGCAGAGTAGTCCTTTTCCCAAGCCACTGATTGTACGAGAGCAAATAACCAAACGTAGAAAAATACAGCTCTTAAGTTCTATTAAATGAGTTCACTATATATAACATATTAAATATTGCGGTGCGGTACGGTTTGAACCGCATTTCAGAAATTTAAAACCACAACTCGCACCGCATCGCAAGGTTTATTAAAAATTCAAACTGCAACCGCACCACGAAAATTAAAAACTGCGTTTTGCAGTGCGGATTGGTACGGTACGGGCGATTTTTGCGGTTTGTGCGGTTTTCTGCTCACTTCTAATACAAAATGAAAATCTAAATAAGTTGATTGAAATTGTAGGGGTTAATGAACATTATATTCTTAAAATCTCGCCGGTTAGTTTATTTTAATCATTTGCATTAGCAATAATAAAATAGTACTCACTCCGATTTCCTCCATCTACTTTGAGTTTATAATCCCAAGCAAGTCCAATATAGTACTAAAATCATAAAATTAAATTTCAATACATAATTTTATATTTATATAGAAATACATAAATGAATATTTCACATTATATTTGATATCTCATTCTTGTCAAATTCTCAAATAATTAATAATGTAATGTAAATAGATTCATTTAAAATAAAATGAATGAGTTAAAAGAAATGAGCTAAATTGAAATTATTTTGTTCTAAAATAGAACTAATATTGGAGTGTAAATTTTTTTATTTTAGAATAAAAACTCACTTTTTGATGTTACATTATATTAATAGTTATAATTATTTTTCATTTAGAATAGGAATTATTCTAACTAAGTCTAAGTTATGCATATCGTTAGATTTAATGGCAAGCTCATGGAGGCTGATTATTGGCTCTTATATTTCCAATTAAAATTGTGTTTCAAATATCAAATAAATTCTCTTTACTTTTATTTCTAAATTTCAATTAAACATTTCTTTTTTTAGTTCTTGATAAAAAAAACTTTTTAGTTAAATTTTTTTCGACCATCCTCTGAGAATATTTTTTATGCCCGCCACGGGCTAGTTTATCTAAATTAAAAGAACAGACATAAAGGCGCATATATGTAACAAAAAAATGAATCCTTTCCTTGTACCCATATTTGGGATTTCATTTTTCAAGCTACCCATCTTTTAATTCATTATCCCAAACTATACAACTTTGTCCTTTCATCACTCCATGTCATCCAACTTTTTTTATTTTTCTTTCTTTATTAATATATCCAACAGCTAACTCATCACCTAACTCACCTTTGTAATCCTTATATATGTGCTTGTCCTTTAATTTTTTATAAATATTTAATACATGACTAAATAATATACTAATTATTTTTAATCATTTTTTATGTGTCAATTAAATAATTTATTATAATACAACTAAAATTAAATTAACCGTTATACATTAAAATAAAATATATTACATGAACAATAAAATGAAATACAATACATAAAATAAAATATTTTACATAAACATTAAAATATAAAATTCATTGCTTACACATTAAAATAAAATGCATCACACAAAATATAAAATATAATATTAAACCATTTTAATTGAAGTGAACATTGAAAACTAAAGACCGTGTTGAGGAAATCGAGAAATGCGTCTTATATGGCCTCCTTGTCCGTATCGCCCATAACTTATCACTTTTCGAGGATTGTTCATTTCAGTTCGAATATGTGAGTTTTGACTCATTTGTCCAAGCTTCTTCTTCTTTCTGTTTATATTTTCATCTACAACGAGAACACCATAGGTCTCCCAATTATTTGTTAGTGGAAATGTCCGATATGCTTGATTAGGCAATGGATTAAATTTATACTTATACATTTCACAAAGTGTTGACATATAATGGGATGTCTCAATGTATGTAGTGTTTTCAATCTATATTGCATGTCAAATAACCTGCCACAATATGTGAACATGGAAAGTGGTATCAATTCCATTTTCTACAAGAGCAAAAACCTTTGCAAACATCCACTTCGTGCTTGTTACTGCCTTTCCAAGATCCATTCTTAATTCTATATTGTGCAATAATGATTTCAAAGACTCCCCTTTGCTGATTATAGGGTATTTTTTTAACTTTGTGTGCGGATGTCTTTTACTCAATTATTTCGAATAACTCTCTTGACTTTTTACAATAAATCTGACCACTTTGAAGGTCTGAAAAGGTCTGAGTTCATCTCTGTGCAACTAATTTGACAGAACGATAATATATGTACTCCACCATTGGAGTCACGGGCAGGACTCTAGCAGAACGTAAAAGTCCGTTAAAACTCTCAATCATGTTTGTTGTTACTTGACCATAACGATAACCTCCATCATGAAATATAGTCCACATATTTAATGAAATCATTCGCAACCATCTTTCTGCAGTATATATTGTTATATATTGTAGCTGATCTCATGATTTCGTTGAGAAGAGAAATATTATCCATCTGCAGCAAATGAAATTAATTATTAATGATAAGTGAAAGAATGCATAAAATTTACAAGGATAGAAATATAAAAAAATACCTGATGACCTTACTTGATTTAAGATATCCATTGAAAAGCAATTATAGAATAATTCACCATACTCTAATAATTTGAACTAAAAAGTTGGAAATGACCACTTATCAAAAGTTTGAGTTAACAAGTTCTGAAAACTAAGATAAAGCTAAGATTTGACAATTCACTGCAAATTATTTTACTAATAATTCAACCACTTATTTTTTTTTATATTTGAAAATTTTAATTTTAAATTATTTGTGATATTTGTACTAATATATCATTATTTATTAGTTATTTATAATTTATTTTTTTATATATATTTTAACTTAACTAAATTAAATGAATTATTTATTATATAATTAAATAAGAAATTAGTGTATTTATTAAAAGAATAATGTAATGCATATGATTAAAAATTAAAATATAAAATAATATTAAAATTACATTTATATGTGAGTTAGGTTTTTAACCAGAGAAAAATTAAAATACTAGGTCACGTGGAGGAGTGAAGTAAAATTTATATTAGGTCAAGTGGAGGAGTGAAGTAAAGAAAAGTTAGATGACATGAAAGATGGGGGAGAGAAAGCTGAGTAATCAGGGAAGGTGAATGAAAAGGTGGGTATTTTGAAAAAACAAGAACACACTTAACATGGCACAACATGAAAGGATTCCAAAAGAATAATCTCCAAAATATAATTGCAATCAAGCAGGGGAAAGAGGATCAAACATGAACATGCATTCTCCAAAAAGCTCGTACCAAACGTCCAAACAAAAGTACCATTACATGCAACGACAAAATTTTAGATGCAGATTATAAACTCTCTGTTCAGCTATGGAAGCTGCATAATCTAATTCCGGCAAGCTTCCTGCTTCCCTTGCCTAACACCCCAACCTACAAAACTAACTCCTCTCAACCTTTCCCCTCGGCCTAAATACATTTGAAACACTGAACGGAGGCTTAGATCCTCAACTCTGGAGAGGAGGTTCCTGCTGCTCTTGAACAGGTACTGCATCACTTTGAAGAGTAACTTCTGCAGTTTCAGCATCAGTTATATGTGTGTCTTCTGCGGTTGATGGTGAGATTTGAATGGTATCGGTCACAGCATCTTGAACAACAGGTGCGTTCAGATCAGCTGCTGGTGCACCTTGAACATTTCTCATTGTGTTCATATCATCATCAACCGGTGCCTTCTGAACTAGTGCGGCCACACTTGGGGCATTTACGGGAACACTGATTAAATCCATGTTGGTGAGATCTTCAAGAGTTTGTAATGCACCTAGTGCAGTGACTTCTGTTTGATTCACAGAGGGCCTGATAGCGGTAACAGCTGACTTGATTACAGTGTTCTGGAGAAAAAAAAGGGGTTAAGCAATTAATGTATACCAACTTTACGGTCACATTATGTAGCAAAGAGAGTAGTAAATCAATGTAACTTCTGTAATCAACTTACATAATAATCAATTTTAGCTTTGAGACCTTGATAAGCCATCAACTGTATTTCGGAAGTCAGACTTGCTGCATCTGGCACATCCTATAATCCAAAATGCCACTTTTATTTATGTAAAAAACAATGTCCATAAAAATCAACACTAATATGATGTGCATTAATGAAAAATAGCACATAACAGCTAATAACAAGACAAATTGCAACAATAATTTTAACTTTCATATTAATGTACCTTGTTTGGGCGGCCCAAAGACCTGTCAGGGAGTTCCTGTGGGATGTTTTCTACTGGTAAAGCTCCACCAACACCACCATCATTGGCGCCATCAAAAGTAACAATTTCGCCACCAAGATTCTTTCTAGGCCTACCCCTAGGCCTTAAACTTATAGTTGACACAGGAATTGCAACATTCCTGGGACGGCCTCTTCGTCCCCTTCGACCATACATTGCAGGCTTGCTCCATATCTTCTTTGGGCCGCCATTTATCTTAGGTGGCCTGCCCCGGCCTCTCTTACCCAACACGGTAGAAGGCCCGTCATTGTTCAGCACTATGGGGCCAGTTGGAGCAACCAGAAGAGGCCCATCATTGTTCACGGCAGGGTCATTGGCAGCTGAAACAAAAAGAGTAGACGATTCAAGGCCAGCCCCAACCACCCCAGCTGATTCATTCATCTGTTCATTAGGCCATGCAACTGGGTCGGAAACAGGCTCCGAATGACTCACAGTCCCACTGACAGCGCTTGTTGATGGAACAGTGCTCACCGACATACTAACTAGGCCCGAAAGATTAGGCATACAATTACCTGCAGAGCCACCAGCAAGGCCCGTTGCAAGAATATTGTTCACCGAGGCAGTTTTAGTAACATTGTTCACAGGGCAACTAACAGGGCCAATTGGATGAACATTGTTGACAGGTTCACTAACAGAACTAGTTAAGGGAATATTACTGACAGGGCCAATTGAAGGAACAGTCACAGGCCCACTAGCAATGGTCATTGTTGGAACACCATTAGCTGGACCATTCACAGGGGCCATTGTGGAAGCATTAGTAACCAGGCCCGTTGAAACACTAGGCCCAGTACTAAACTGATAAGAAGCAGGAGCAAGTCCACCAAACAAGCTAGTTGTAGGAACCCCAGATTGCTTAGGACTGAAAGCAGCAAACCCCACAGGAGGTGAAAGTGCTGGACTCCGTGAGACGACTACAGGCTGAAGTTTGGGCGGGCGGCCAGGCCTTCTTTTAGGCCCATCAGAAACAGAGGGAACTGAAGGCCCAACAGGAGGTGGTACAAAGGGCCCAACAGACGGCCCAAGAGAAGATTGAGTTTGAATTTGAGGCAGAGGCTGAGGTGGAAGAGGAGGAGGAGGAGGGAGGGGGAGCATATAAGAATGTCTGACTAAAACCAGTTGACCAAAATTCTTCATCTGCTTAAGATTGGTGGTCAACTCGAACTCATGGAGGGGTGTTTTGGGGACATGGAACTCGGTCTCGATGTACCGAGCAATCTTTTGACGGCTTGAACCGTCCTTGTCATTCAAATTCCTTACAGCTGTCCTTATCATCTACACAACACAATAAACCAAACACACACACATACATATCATCAGAAGTAAATATTTCAACAACTAAAATAAACATGACCATGTACCCACAGACAGTCTCCTCAACACAACATAAGAAATTAAACACACACATATCAGAACTATTTCAGCAACAATAAAAAACATAACATAAACACACACACATATCATCTCTCTCTCTCTCACACACACACACACATTTTTACCAAAACATGAACATAAACTTTTGTATAGACATTTTATTTTCTGCAGAATTACACACACACATATCTTTCATAAAGAAAAACATAACAAAAACACACAACACACACAAATGTATACATAAAAATGGATGTATAAAGGGGACGCACCTCTTCATAAGGAGGATGATTAAGCTGCAATTGCGGGTGAGTGGGCGAGTTGGCAGCAGGCTGTGAAGAACTAAACGGAGATGGGTAACCTGGGGGTGGTGAGAACCTGAGCGGTGGCGGATCTGATGCTGTATACTCCATTGATGTCTAGACTAAGCTCTGGATTTCTCTGGTTTTTTTTCTGAGAGAGGGAGAGATTGAGGGAGAGAGGGACAACTCTGAATAAAACCAAACTATAGTTTTGAGAAACGGGTGTAGAACGGGGGATAATGATAAAGCTACTCGTGTATTTTTATAGTGATAGACATCTATTGTCATTTGAAGTTTTATTTTACTCTTTTTTTTATATCAAAAATAAATAAAACATTAAAAACTCGACAAGAGTCAGAACGAAGGAGAGTTATTTTCTACATAACGTCCGTGTATCTATCACCTAGATTGTGATAACGATTGGTTTTCCCTTTATCGCATGTACCTTTCTGTTGATATATGTGCACATTTACGTATTACATTTTGGATATTTATCATTTATGTACCTACTACCTTTGTATCTACATAACAACATCTTTCTATTCTTATTCCCTGTCCACTAGTTTATCTATTTTTTTTTAAATATAAATTTTATTTATTCTATAATTGTAAATTTTACTTATTTGATGAAATTTAGGGGAAAATATCTTTTTTTAATAAGCTATAAAATTTAACGAGACTACTTTCACTAATATGTATTGACTTAAGATTCGTATTAGATTATAAATTTTTATACTTATCAAAGTTGATAATTGTTTGAATCATTCAATAGTTTATAATCGTGAGCTAACTTGAGGTAAATTGTTGTATATGTTCACTGTATTAATATTTTTAAATCGGAGAAAAAAATAAAAAATATAAATTTAAGTACTCATTTTATTAAAAGAAAATTGCGGTTATGTTGATTTATAAATTTTTACTTTCATTTTATTATTCTTATTTTTGCACTGTTATAATAATTATTAATAAATTTTACATTTTTCTAATATTTTACATGACTAGCTAGAATACATTATAAAAAATATAATAAAATGTTTTTACTTGTGAAACACATATCAGAATATTGGGTTGTTACAGTTTTACTCTTCATCACATATCTTAATGCAAACAAAATGTAAACGTAACTAAAAAATTAATCATATCTTCACATTTCAAAAAAAATTAATCATATCATTGTTTTATCAATTTAATATTGTATATTTGTATTGCAAAATTTTATTTTTATTTAACTATATATTACATAAATAAAATTATAAACTTGTAGGAATACATTATTATGGCTTTTTGGTTTTTCAATTAGATATATAATTTATTTAAAAATGCTATTAAAATTGAATGTAATTATATATATACATTGATAATAAAATAATGTATGAATATTCGGAGATTTCCGAGTGTAACACTAATGTATGTTAAGATAGAATTTTTAAAAGAAATTACAAATAATTATAATTTCCTAGCATAAAATGATATAGCAATGGGTACCATTTTCTATACTTGTATGATTAAATATTATTATTAATTGATATCTTACACATCACGGCATCTAATGAAATCATAACAGAAAACGACATAGTGCATGATAATTGGATTTTCAATATCACGCGGTCAGATAGTTGTTAAAAGTACGTTGAAATTTAAAAGAAATTGAGCTGACGTTAAAAATAAAACGACAAATGTTGTGTACTTTTCAGGTAATTGTACGGTTAGGTTAGATTAGTTCCTGCAAATTAGGTTATTGTGTCGGCATAAAAATTATAATTGGTTAATTAAAGACAGACAGAGACTATATAACCCTAGTTTTGATTTAAGTCAAAGTCTCAAAATTTCATAATCATGGGATTCAATAGTTTAAATAAAAATTTCAAAACTTCACTTATAGTTAAACTTAGATCAAATTAAGTTACCCGGTCATTATTTCAGAGGTTCTATTATATTCTAAATAATGATAAAAAAAAGTGAAGATGAAAAAAACATAATTTAATGAGATATTCTAAATATATGAGATAGTTAATGTTTGAAAAATATTAAATAAAAATTATTATAATTAATAATAACTAATTACATACATTATTTGACCAAGATATATTATTTATTTATTAAGTGAAATAACTCATTTTAAAATATCACCAACACAAACACACACACATATATATACATATACCCAATTATATTTTTAAAATTTTTAAATAAAAAAAATATTTTAATCATTTCAATTTGAAAAAAAATTATGTATGACTTAAACAAATTATTCACCAATTTTAAACTAGTGTTATTAAAATTAGTACATGAGACATTGCCGCATGTTATATTTGACAAAATTTAAATTCAAAAATTTAAAATGTTCATATAATCCAAAATAAATAAAGAAAGCTAAATATAATGAAATAGATGTGCAACATCTATACTTTTAATTAACTACTTCAATATTTTATACGTAGATAATTTAAGGAGACAGAATAATAATAATAAAAGTTAATAATAAAAATCATAATATTAATAACAATAAATTTTGACGTTAAACACAACAAATTCATTGGAATAGACACGTATGCCACCATCTTATTTTTATTACTTTTGTTTTATGATTTAATACTTCTCATAAAGCTAACTTTTCTTAGTTTTTAGACATTAACTTTACGGTGTTTTTTTTCCCTAATAAATATAAACTTTTTTTCTTATTAGCAATTAGATTATTTTATATGATATTTAGGGGCTGGCATAATTTCCAGAGTGATGTGTATCGAATAAAATTTAAAAAATTACATATGGTGGAAACTATTAGATAAAAAAATTCCCTATATATTTTTGAAATTATAAAATATATACTACATCGACTATACCAACTAAATAGTTTAAAAGAATAATAAATAGCCAGTAAAAAAATCAAGGTACTTTATCTATCATTTAAAAAATATATGATGCAAATATATATATTATAAAACATATAAATACTTTGATTACTTAAAAAATTATCTATTTTATATAGACTGAATATTTTAGCTATTTTTTAAAATTAGAAATATTTTAAGATTAATAAAAAATTATTATTTTCTAATAAATTTCATTTAAGATTAATATAAAAACTTGGTTCAGGTGGTTTGCAACAGGTTACCTACAATAAAAAAATGAAATATTTTCTTAAATTTTTTAAATGTAATTTAAGAATTTCAGACTAATAAAAATAATCAAATTTTATAAAAAATAAATTTACTTAAGTAATTAAAGTTTTTATTCTTTATATAACATTTTTTTACATCGACAAATATCATAAACAAAGATTTAATACCTTTATTTTATAACTCAGTTTGTAAAGCTATCTAAATACTTTTAAATTATTTAGTTGCTCCCTCTTTTATATGGTAATTATAAATTTATTATTCATAAATATTTAGAAGTTTTCATTCTTTGTGATTATTTTTCACACATTTTACTTGTTAAATTTTTATTTTATATATATTAATGATTTTTGAAGTTATAAATGAGTACTAAAGAACTATAAAATATATTTATCAATCAAGAAACCTTATTAAATTTGTTTTTCACAAGACTTTGTGAAACAGAATATCTCAAAATTACTATAAAGGAAGATGGTGTCTATCCTATAAACTCGCTAATATGCTTGTATTTAAGATTTACCTCAAGATTAACAAAATCTGGTCAACCCAAGTTATAGAAAAATGAGAAAAAAAAACTCCAAAGTTATAGAAAAATGAGAAAAAAACTTGTTAAATTGATTAAATTAGTTTATGAATCAATATATAAAAATTGTTAGAGATGCTACCTTAGCATATGTTTATAGTTAAATAAAAACAGGGAAATATATGAAAATAAATTCTACAAAATGGAAAAGGTCCGCGAGCATTCACAGCCCCATTTGGTGCATGGGGACTATGAAATATACATGGGTATGAAACTACCATAAAATGGTCCGGGTCATCCCTCTTCCTTATTTTTATATTATAATTTTGCAAATGATCCATAAGAAAGGAGATTATTGCACGGCATATATATAATATAATAAATATGTTAGGTCCTATATTTGTGACAACTGTCACTTGCCTTGTATGTGTTTTCAATTTTCCATCTTTCCCACTTTTATATTAGGTGGCATCACACGGGTCACTTTAGTGTGGAAAATAGGTGTTTGTTCAATTCTCCACCTTTCCCACTTTTATATTAGGTGACATCACATGGGTCACTTTAGTGTAGAAAATGGGACTAGAACATTGTGGATGCTCGTATGGCCGATTAAACAAAAGTGTGGTAAAGCGTCTGATTTTATCCCAAATCAAGTTGATGCCTCAGGAGAATATTCCTGCAGGTGCTATAATTTCTCGTCATCATTCATTATTTCATACGAAACTTGTTAGCAGGTTAGCATCAAAAGTTAATGGTTTCACAAATGGATCATTTTTCAAAGTTTAAGAAGACAAGTTTTATGCTGAAATAGGGGGGGGATTCTTGAAAGATGGTAACCATAATTGTAATTTATTTTATGTGGACCTCTTTAGGTGAGTTTTTCTTTTATGACAGAACTTAGTGAAGTATTTCACTTACTAACGATTGTTAAGAATAGTCGTTATTCAAGTGATGAATGTATTTTTTACATGGATAGTAAAAAAAATTAGCGTTAATTCTGAAAATCAAAATGGAACTCGAAGATGATAATTTTATGGTTGATCGTTATACTAAGGAACTAGTCAAGAAACCAAATTTCCACTTTAAGCATGGTGAGAAATTTGAACTCGAGCGCTGACAACCTTGCAAATGAAGGACATACTGGGACTTCTATAGTTAAAGGTTGGTTTAATTAATTTGGGCTATTTTACAAGATCATGTAAGTTGATGGCTCAATATGTAGCTAGATATGGGGCTGAGATTTGTGGTAGGATGGTGATTTTACTCGGCCCTTTTGTAGAAAAAGGAAAATTTGGGGATTGGGTCCAGTTTGCGATCTATGAAGTGGACATCGACGATGTGGTTGATGAAGATATCTAGATGGTCGATATTGAATATTAGTAATGGTAATTGTTGTATGTCGTCTGCAAAGTACTTGAGATGTAATGGTGGTTGTTTTGTGTCGTCTGCAAAGTACACTATGCCATAAACATCCTACGGTAACCAAAAAAGCTGTTAAAATAGGACGACCTAAATGTTACCCCATGCCATTTTTTAGCTAAAGTAACATAATCTGAACGTTAGCTAAGTGGGTGATGCCTTAGGGTACCTAAGGTAACTTATTTTTTTCTAGTGTAACATGACATTTTATGTTACCTTATAGTCCTATTGTAACATATTACGGAACTACTACAACATTAACATATTTACCTTAGGGTGTTCTAATTTTTTAAAAACTGGGGCCCACATGTGGGTCCCACACGTCAGCATGATGACATGGCACGTGCGGTGACGTGGCAGGTGTGGGGCCCATATGTGGGTCCCACTAGCTGACGTAACAGTTAACTTGTCAAATGACGTGGCAAGCGGGCCCATAAGACCTAGTGTAACACTTTAAAAAGTTGTTTTAACATTATAACTGGCCTACTGAAACTTTTTAAACATACTATGGTAACAGTTTATGAAGGCTATTGTAACACTTTAGCAGAAAAAAGTTGAAATGCACATTCGGCAAACTGGAGAATCCCAATATATAATTTCATAACTGCATCCATCCAAACATTAAACATCCAAATATACATACAACAATCCAAATATCCAACCATCCAAATATTCAATCATTTAAAAATCCATACTGAGTTTTAACTACTTAGATAAACCTTTACTACTCAAAACTACTAAGATAAACCATTACTACTCAAAAACTATGACAACCACAATGTTTTAACTTAAAGTAGTTAGCGATTCTTGGTAGTAGCATTAGTAGTTTATGAAATTAAAAGGCAATCATACTAGAAGCTACTGCGTCCAGTCAAAGGTGTGTCATCCTCATTTTCACTAGCAACCGTCGCACACAACTCTGGGATATCAATTCTGATGTCCGGGTTGGCTTCTCCAAGTTTTTAAAAGCAAATGCCAAATTCTGTTTCACCCTCTGATCTACTCCCGCCTCGACTTTCTTAACCTTATCCTGGAATTCAGACTCGACTTTCGGCACTTTCTCCTCCAACTCAGCAGCAAGTCCTTCATTTATCTTCATGGTAAGCTCTTTCACATATGTATATGTTGGTGCATTAGAGGTATGCGGCTTAATGCATCTCCCTTTAATCCAATTAGAACCATGTTTTGCACAGAGTTCATCAGAAGCAGCATCTCCACTGCCGAGTTTTTTTGCTAGTGTTCTCCAAAAAAATGATACATATGAGAAGTCAATCGTTAATTGATTAAAACATAAAATAATCAACATTCCATGTCTTAATGTGAACTAAAATATTTACATTTTTTTCTTAATTAGTTCATGATCGGTCTTGTACTCGCGTCCTTCAACTCGCCCCCGGGTTTCAATAAAAACCTCCGGATCACATGGTTCACATTCAGCCGCCACCTTCTTTTTCTAGTAAAAAGGAAGGAACAATACAAAACAAACCAAACTTTAGACATATACATTGAACAAGTGAAATCAAACCATCTTATCCAATCAATCTAAAGCAAGCTATATTTCATATTGTTCTTACAACTGCCTACCAGTACATAACAAATTAAAAAATACCTATTCAATTGCTTTTAAACTTGAAGCAAGCTAACCAAATTAAATACATCTTGCTTTAAATTTTGTTATAAGGTGAAAGAGTTATACTCTAAAGACACGATACTCTCTGAAAAACCACCATATTATCAAACTGGGAAGAATCCCGATATGTGATTTTTTCTGATTATATATATATGGTTCAATATTTTGAACTACATAATAAAATAGTCTTTTTAACTTAGATTTTCATTTTTAATTTTACATAATTTTGATAATTTTCCCGATAATAATTAGGAGTTAGGAAAAAATAATGCTACTAAATAAATTAATAGAATTCAGACTTTAATCTCGGTATATAATGCGCAAAAAAGTTACCCCATGTGAACTAATCAGATGTGTACAGAAGTAAAATGGAATGACAATGATTTAAATTAAAATACTTATCTAGAAACTAATACTTACAAATTTGATTTCGAAAATTGACAATCAAGTAAAAAATTCACATAAAATAATATCATACCATCTTATTCCGATGTTGTGCAAAATTTTTTGGACCAAGAGTGTGAGTGTCAACATATGCTTTACGGATTTCTGCATTTTTCTTTGCTATCTGCTAGAAAATTTTGAAAAGTTATTTTTTTATGATTCTTAACAGCCTAAATGCGTAAAATCACAATTATACCTGAACACTCTCATCATTCCCATATTAAGAGAATTTTGAAAGTCTGGAGAGGAATATCATCTGGTCTATTTGTCAACCTCATTTCATCATTTTCATGCGATGTATAATGACCCGCCTTTGTTCGACTCTTGTAAGTCTTCCAGGATGAATGAATTGTCTCGATCGCCCAATTTTCCATCTTATCGGGAATTATATATCTGGCCTTGCAAAAATTAATAAAAAATGATAAATAAAACACATGTACTTAATCAATTTTATTATCCTCACCTCACTTTATGAAAATAATTATAATTATAATCAGGAGAATTCAAAACAAAGTACGTAAATTTATGTACAATATGTAGTTAGTAAATATTTGGTGAAGCTTAAACTTTTTTAAAATTTGAATTTATTATCTGATCAAGCTTTGGCACTTTGATTTTATCAAGAAGAGTTAACCCATAACCCTCTCTGATTCAATTTTCTTTAAATTACTGAATTTAATTAAATGTCCCTAACTAAAAGCGCTCTAAATTATGAAATATAAAATCCATAAAAAATACCTTAACATAGTTCCACATAGTCATCCTCAAGTTTTTTGGAACATGGCACCAAGTAACATAAGTCAGTGGCACACATCGTTTAGCAAGTGTTCCAAGGAAGAAGCTTAATTTCGACAATATATTGTCATTTTCTGTAATGTGCTGAAAATTGTCATTCGTCCGGATGACTACTCTCTTGTCAAAGCTTCTCGTATGAACTTTTTTTCATCCTGGTTTTTTCCTCTCATCCTCTGAGGAACCGGAACTGCAAGTTTTTGTGAATGTTAAAATTTTCTACTTGGAAATAATAAAAATCGGCAAATAAAACAATTAGGGGTGGCAATTTCGGGTATTTCGAGTCAACCCGAAAATGACATGATTTTTCAGGTAAATTTTTACCCAACTTGAACCCGACCCGAAAGTCAAAATCCTCAACCCTAATTCATACTTTTGCGGGTTGGGTTCGTGTCAGATTTTGGGTCGTGTCTAATTTTGCCACCCCTAAAAACAATCAGAAAATATGAGGAAAATATCAGGCAGACTTGGAAAAAAATTTAAACTTAAAATCAAGAAAAATAAAGAAAATATCAGGTAGGCATAAACAGTTCAATTAATATAATTGAAATGGAAATTAACAAAGTGCACAAGTTAAACTGTTCATGCAAATATAAATGCAATAGAAAGTAATGGAAATTATATAAAGAACATATTACATTAAAATTGACAAAATTTTAAAGGTTCAATTATTATAGTCAAAAAATGAACTATTAGCATAAATATATTGATTTAGAAAATCATGCATGTTCTTCGACTATGTCAGTCTCAATAAGGACTTGTCCCGTCGGAACATCATCCCTAGCCCAACTACCCTCATTGTCCTGATTTTCAAATTCTGCATCGAGGGGTGCATCATTTAAAAGTGCTTCGTGTTGACCTTCATTTTCATTTTCATCTTCAACATCACACCAGTCCCTAGGCAGCTTCTTGACTATATTATACATCATCTTTTCAACTGGATCTTCTACATAAAATACTTGTTGTACTTGTGAAACTAATACGTATGGATCATATTTCTGGCATAATCAATTAAAATTCACCTGAGTTATTCCATAAAGATCCTTTTCTTCTTGGTACTAACAACACTTAAATAACACTATAACTAATTTCACCCCAATAATTAAGTTCTATTATCTCTTTAATTGATCCATAGTAACTGCCTTCGCTGATCTTTGGGTTATCATCCTTCGAGCTTGCAAAACTGGTTGTCAAAGCCGTCAAGAAAACACCATTATTTTGTGTTGTGCATCTAGCATCCCTGTTCTTCATGTGGTATTTATACCCATTGATCACATATCTTCCATACTTCTTAGCTGAAGGGTTAGGTCCCATTGCAAGGATTTCTAGTTCCTTCGAAACATTCCCTCTTTTGCTAACCTCTTCCTTCATTCACTTCCAGAATTCTTCGTTGTGTTCCCTAGCCCTTTTATTCTTTGATTTTTTGCTTGAGTCCTAACCAAAGCTTCGTGCTTTCTACAAAAAATTAGATAGTTTAAATTTATAGAAAAAAGTGAGTAATTATATAATTAAACTAAGTTATGAATGGTATTGAAACTTACGCAATTAATTCATCCACATCTTTGTTCCAGAGTTGAACAGAATATAACGATGCATTACCGTCCACTGAGATACCTTTAAATGTACATATTTTCCATTTTTATTTCTTCCTATACCGATATGGTATTCCATCTTATCTGGACAACCTTCAATATTTCCAGACTTGGTCATATCCAATCTGACATTTCCAGCCAAGAATCTTGAACAAAATATTAAGCATTCTTCTGCAAGGTACCCCTCAGTGATAAAACCCTCTGATTTACTCCTATTTCGCACATAATTTTTTAATTTGCATAAATAGCGCTCAATTGGCCACATGGAACGAAGTTCTGCTATTCCACCATAAGCTAGTTCACTGCATAAGTGGACCAACAGTGGACCATTACATCGAAGAAAGCTTGTGTTAATACATTCGCAAATTGACAAAGTTTTTCCATAATTTCTTGTTACAGCCTCTTGACGTCGCTTAAGTCGATCACCATGCTCCAAACATTTCTAAGAAAGGCCCCTAATCTGATTAAAGGGATGGCAACCACAAGCTTCAAAGTTTTTTTAACAACAAATTGTAATAAATGGTGCAACACAGAATGTGCATCATGACTTTTATAGCCTGAGACTTTTCTCTCCTTGGTTTGCACAAACCGAGCGATATTAGATGCACTTCCATATGGAAATTTGACATTTTTGAGTACCGTGCAAAATCGATCTTTCTCATCATTCGTCATGTCAAATATGGCAGCTCTGATTTCAAGATATTTCCCATCACTTGATTCAACAGGATGAAGTTCCCTTATAATGCCAAGTTCTTGGAGATCTAAACGAGCATTAACATGCTCCTTCGACTTTCCAGGAATATTCAGGATGGTGCCAAGTATGCTCTTGCAGATGTTATTCTCGATATGCATACCATCAATGTTATGCCTATGTAAATTCCGACTCCAATATGGCAAAGTGAAAAATATAGATTTTTTCTTGAAATGGGA
This sequence comes from Apium graveolens, assembly GCF_009905375.1. Lineage (NCBI taxonomy): Eukaryota > Viridiplantae > Streptophyta > Magnoliopsida > Apiales > Apiaceae > Apium > Apium graveolens. The sequence goes on along the minus strand of NC_133649.1, from coordinate 35,988,512 downwards.
ATAAACTTTCTTCACCTTCTTTCGGCCTGGTTTCTTCTTTTTCTTTCCAAATTCATTTTGAAAATTCGACAATAACTCTTTTAGGTCTTATTCGGATAAAATTATAGGAGGTTGCCCCATCTCTATTCGACTATTGAACCTTTTCTTATCGAACTCCACTTGTGTCCTCGATCAAGGAATTTCATATGGCACATGTAGCGGACTTTTTTACTATGTTTTAGGTACATGGAAGAGGTTTCATAATTGCATACGGGACAGCCTAAATACCCTTTCGTGCTCCAACCAGATAATATTGCATATCCCGGGAAATCGCTTATCGTCCATAAAATTGATGTGCGTAAGATAAATGTTTGATCAGTAGAAGCATCATATGTTTCAACACCTTGATCCCACAATTCTTTTAACTCGGCTATTAGAGGTTACATATACACATCAATGTCATTCTAAGGGGATTCTGGACCTGATATAAGCGTTAAGAGAATAAGGTTTTCTGGCTTCATACACAACCAAGGAGAAAGGTTGTAATTAACCAGAACTATTGGCCATGTACTATGATTTATATTCATCGAACGGAAAGGATTGAATCCATCCGCTACTACACCTAGTCTTATGTTCCTATTTTTTGACGAGAAATGGGGATAAAGTGCATCCATCTTCTTCCAAGCCTCCGCATCAACAGGATGCCTAAGTTTTCCATCCTTTTTACGTCCAAGTGCATGCCACGACATGAGTTTTGAATTGTCCTTGCACATAAATAATCTCTGCAGCCTTGGTCTTAGTAGAAAATATTGCATCACATTTATCGGGATTTACGAGCCACTTTCTCCATTTCATTGTCGTTCGTACTAGTCTTCGCAACTACAACCCACCTTGACAGACCACACATTCTACATTCTTCCTCCTTGCTGAAATTTTTTTGAATAACTAGCTTCTTTCTTTGGAAACTAGTTCAAGATCAAGATCATCTTTGTTTTAATAAAAGATTAGGACTAAAGTTAACATCAATATTTCTTGTCAACAAGGTGGTCTGTAAGAAATTTACAAACACAACATTTCTGAAATCTGATAAAATTTAGCTGGATGCTTAAGTGAGAAACTTTAGTCATCGTCAGATAATGTACTAATAAAATTGTAATTTTTTTTATTTTGTCAAAACATAATCATTCCCGATATTATAATTAAATTACGGAGTTTTTGATACATCTTTGTAGTTTGTACAAAGATCTAATTATTATTTTACTTGCTCCGATTTTCATATACATATTATTAGAAAGTTTGGAAATCAGGACTAGTGTTTAACTTTCCCGTGTTAACAGCGTCTAACACTATTAAACCTTTGCTAATATATAGAATATAAAGTAAGACTATTGATCAGGGAGTGTGTTTAATGGTACTTAATGTTATTTTCGAAGGAACTAGAAGCCAAACTATTGGTCAAAATGCTATTTCCCAATTTGAAACACCCGAGAACTTATTGAAGAAAAATTACAAGAATTTCTTGATGAGAGCTCACGATACTGACATTATAGCAGTCAACCCTGTTGGTTCCACTTTGTTAACAGAGCAAAAGATTTCCATTAGAAGTTGCTATGGAACATTTAACTTGAATTGGCCTTTAAGGTATTAGGTTTAGTTAATGTAGTTGTATGCTTTAAACAAATTATTATTCTGGATATCATTAGGGATGCATTTAGGATGCATTAATACACGATAATTTTTAGAGAGTTAATTTTACGATCGTGTTAGACTATTAATACTCCCTCTATTTTTTTTTTTGTCATTTTGATTGTTGCACACATTTCAGGCTTTTAAGGTTAGAGCAACTGGTTACTCAATAGATTGTGAAGATAAGCTTGACAACACCATCGAAATATGTCTATTACATTAGTTCTGGTAAAGAGAAAAGATTTTAATTTTGTTACTGCTGGTTCAGAAAACTTACAAAACATTATGTAAGTTTACTGAATGAGAATATGATAGCTTAATAACTACAATAATGATCTGAAGAACAAGGAACTGTTCTATAGTTTCTGCTAGAACTTGATTAACCAAATGGAGTACTGATTTATAAATCTAATTGTACATTAAACAATTTAGATTGGTGTTAAAAGAAAATGTTTCTTCTTAGTTTAGTGCATCTAGATCCATTTAAATTTGTTTCATAAATTAGGGGACTATACGATGCCAGATAGATTTGTAATGACTAAAAGGGGGTCGATAAAATTACAGTGAAGTGTTTAATTAAGTGTTGTAGAAGGGGTCAGTTTTAGGAACTACCATGTTTGATCACACATAAAGTGAGAATGAGGTTAATACCTTACACACTTGGAATGCAAACATTTTTGTAGCTTTTTCTAGAATGGAAGCTAAATATGAAAGCATAGAAGTTGATTCTGTATACTTCGAATCACTACCGCTTATTCCTCGGCTTGATCTAGGGTTCTCTAACGAGCCCACGAACGCGTATGCATACAAGCTCGCTAGAATACCTGAAACACGACAAAGAAAAAAAGTAGGTAAGTAACAATGTCCGAGTCAATGAACTTTAACGATCACTGATGACAAACACATAAACTAAAAGTTAACCCTGCAGTCCCCGATAGCGGCGCCAAAAACTTGTTAGTCGCTAAACACGCGCTAAAATTCACGCAAGTATACGCGTTCGCAAGTCATATAGAATTATTTCTAGTTCATTCCCACAGGGACTGTATTAGGCTAACCTTGTGATTATGCACCTATGCAACAATGATATGGCTATTATTTAATGCTAACACGAATAACAAATTGAGTTTTGATTATACTATGCTTAACTAATGAGGATTATACTAGAGAACATCAACTAAAGAGAGTAAAGAGAGTTTAATAATATATAACACAAATATGCGATTCTAACTTCATTAAATACTTCATTCATTAGCCTTTTCGTTCTTAACCTTAACATGTAATGGTGATGACACTAATCAGATAACACGAAACTGATAAACGCCAACTTTCGTTGTACGAGTACCATACTACCAGACATCCACAAAAGAGATAGAAGCTGAATAGACACCAATTATATTGAGACCCTATATGTCTATAGAATTTGACAACATGATGGTTTAATGCACAAGTTATCTATCGTGATTACATAGGGCAAGTAAGATGGTTAAAATTACCTACGAATCATGCATAACAATAATACATGAACCTATGCTAGCATGGTAAGTTCTAAATGCTTAATTTCACTTTCACTTCATTAAGAATTAACACACTATCTTATAAGTTCGCGACGCTCATAAGACGAATAAGCGCAACCAATACTAGGTTATCATACAATCACCACACACTAAGGCATCGAAACAAATTAACTAAAGAAATCCATAAATAAATCCTCTAGAACCCCACGATAACGATTAGCCCATAACCGGACTCATCATCAACGTGGGTTCTGATGAAATCATGGTATAATAAACGTAGTCTTTATACTTAATAAAACCAAGTACGAAACACAAGTAAAGGTTCAAGAATAAGAAAACTAGCATCCAACGTTCTAACTTAAATAAAGAATCTCCAGAATAAACTAGATATGCTTCGCCTTGGTTGATTTGTGCTCTCCGGTCTTCTTTACTCCTTTTACTTAGCTTTTGTACGTCTCCCCTTGTGCAAAATGTCTTTATTTATGTATATATATGCCGTAGAATTGACCAGGGCTTCAAACTCTTAAAATCCTAATAGAAACAGAATTCTGCTACCCCGACCTGGCGCGGCCGCGCGCTTGACCAGCGCAGACGCGCTGATTTTCTGTTCTTTGGGCGCGACCGCGCGCTTGACCAGCGCGGGTGTGCCATCCTCCTGAATAAAATTCTGAATCTTTTTCTTCTTCTTGCTGATTTGAGCTGGTCTTTTCACGAGACTTTATTCCAACACCATCCAAACACCAAATTAGCACTACAACCATGCTAATCTACCTGATTACCTGAAAAATGCCTGTAATGCAAAAACACTACAAAACACATTAAAACACCAATAACTTGAGTACAAATACACCAATTCAAAGCTTTATGGAGTGTAATAAAGTGTCATAAATACCACTCAACAATCATCAATTATATCTCACAATCTCCCCCAACTTGTGCATTATGACAATATGTACAAGTTCCAATTTAATGTTGTCAAAACTATCTAAATGCATAAATCAAGTAAGCATATTCTTTCTTAATTCAGTGAATATTAGACTTTACTCTTCATTCTGAACTCTAACACAGTCTGGAAAATCTTCAAGAAACTACCTCAGCAGATTTTCTTCCATTACGTCCAAATACCATTGCATCCTCTGTTTATGTTCCTTTAGTTCATTTGTTAATTCATCATTCTGATAGATGGCAGCCCTGAGATTATGTAACTTTGAATTTCCAAGAGATAGATCATCCAGCTCCAGAAACCCAATTTTCTTTCCATCAGGATTAAAAGTTAAAACTTTAGTCCCTAGACTCATTTCTATCTTGACTCCTCCAATAGGCATATCAACGGTATATTCATTTTGATCAATGTACTTTGGAATGTAGTTTGATTTGTAAGGCATTCCTTTCTTCTTTAACTGTATCAGGTTCTTTATGAATGCAGACCATCTGGCAGTTACAGAATTAGTTACCTTAAGAATTGTAGCAATAAGTTCCAATTATAGCCATGGTTTGCCTCTTAACTGTTCTTGATTCAACACTCCAGAAAATAGATTATTTTCTCTTCAACATGATCAATAACAATTTGCACTGATATGATCTTCTGTAAGTCTTCAAGAATCACATTCTCTCCAATTTCTGTAAAGTTAGAATGCTTTCTTAAATTCAAAGCATATCCTACAAATGAATCATCAACATTTAATCTTCCAAGACCACTTGTAATTCCGGGTTTTCTAGATTGAGAACTTCCACAATAAATCTTCTTTAATATTTTAAAAGAATCTCTTATAGGTGCTGGTTTCTTGCTTCCCCATAGTAGCTTCTTATTTTCTTCAAAAGTAAGTTTTGGCTTATCAGAGACGAAGTCTTCTAAATCAGGATTTGATAAATCTGCTTGAATTTGATTTGAGAAATCAACAACATGAGTAGAATCAGAGGTTGTGATTGGTTGAATAACAACTTCTTCTTTAACTTGAGCAATGTCAGAGGTTAATTTTAATTTATTAGCCCAGTCAGCTCCATAAATCTTCCTTCTTTGGTGAGCTTGGCTGATTTTTTCTTCTTCAGTAATTTCATCAGTATCAAAAGATTTAGAAACTATATAGATTGAATATATCACTATTTCTGATTTAGTTGCTTTGGATACTGATTTCTTCTTTACAACATCTTTGGCTTTAGGCTTTAAAATCTTTGACTTCTCTCATATCTTCTCTTTTCCTTTATGCTTTCTGTGAACATTTAAAATTGCTTGAGAGCTGAAAGATCTTTCATCATATGCCTGACTTACCTCCTTTATAACTACACCTTTGATTGGTCTGTTAGAAGGATTATAACACCCTCCAAATCCGGGGTATAGATATGGGGCATTATTAACATTAACTACAAACTAAACCTACACAAGCGGAATATAAATATAATAATTACCCCGAACTACTGCTACTAGGATCTTTTAAGGTTAAGAGTTGAAAACAAGAACGACACACTAACTTTATTACAAACCCAAATAAAAACAATCTGTCTCAAGAACTCTCTTTATTACAAGACTTTATTCTATCTACATTCTCACCACACAACTTTTATTCAAACCAACATTACTACTTATCCTGTTACACCTGATCTGGTAACTCAAAGCTCTCTTTTGGGATAGGGATGAACACTCTTGGTATAAGAGGGTCCCGCTGCTTGACTCGCTTCTTGACTATGCGGGTTCTGATGGGTTTCATTCTCTACCTTAACTGTAAAATAATAGGAATAACAATAAAAGGGGATGAGCCAAAATTGCTCAACAAGCCTGCAATCATATTTATAGTATGAAAAGAAAAGAATAAATGAATCGATAGTCTGATGGTTTGAACAACCATTTATATCTGTATAGAATAATAATTTTCCAACACTGGCGAGTGCCAAATGAACAAGACTGGAAACAAGAACCGACATATGCACTATAACCTGCTGATCAGTCAGGATACAGTGCGGATCTATACCCAACTGCATAGATCCAACCACCATAAGGAGTACTCAGGCAACTATGGCCTATTAATTGAAGGTCTGGGTAAAACCCAGCCCATATCGTAACCATCTAGTCCAAAGTTTAGCATCCGGAACAATCGGAATGCTTTTGATGTATCCCAACATCAGGATATATCGAAGTATATATAACAAGGGTAGATGTATTGGAATATGAATAGGGGATTCAATAAATTGGGAGAAATCAAGAATCGAAATGAAATAGGAATAAGAATCAATAATTGCGTAATAGTGTATATGAACAAGAATTATCAACGTGTAACTGATATGGAAAATGGGGTATAATTCACTATTCTGAATTTAGAATAGGGGAAAAACTTGCCTGGTGCGTACTTAACCTGGTTCAACTCACCGCCTTCGGTCTCCTACTTTATCTGCCTTGCTGATACTGAATCAATCATAAAAAGATAGTCGTTTAGATAACTTATTACATACGCGTATCTCGAATTGATACCACGTAACCCTATCAATCTACCCATGTGTTTCTAACTGACTCGCATATATACACATATAATTATATAGCACATAAGGTTCACATAATCACGTAAAGCACATAGCACATAATGGATTTTTGGACTTATAAATATTTTTAGAATCGATACTAGTCTCATACCTGTATTAACTAATCCTATTTGATTTTATTATAATTTTTCAGAATTTATTTGGCTCAATTTTACCCCTATTAGGGCATATAAACAATTAACTATCACAATACGACTCTCTTTCGGAATAAATTATGACTTATAATTATTTTTATTGGATTCGTTTCATTTTTCTGAGTCTAGGGGTTTTCGTTTCGCTCAAAACGGACTAACGGTTTAATTATTATGAATTAAACAAGATTTAATTAATTAATAATTAATTATAAATAATTAATTATAATTAAATAATTTTTAATTATATTTTTAAATAATTAATTAATAATTATTGTATTTAAAATAATTAATCCCTAATTATTATGATTAATTACAATTTATTACCATTATTTATAAATTATAATCATTTACTCGATTAGATCGATTATTTACAAATAAAAAATCGATACAACTAATTGATACGCTATTTATCGAATAAATAATTATTATTCACACCGTAATCTAACTCAACGATTAACTACTCGTATAAATACGAGCTACTCGCATTCCTCGTATAATTATCGAACTATTATTATTATTAGTATAACTTATACGATTAATTAATTAATTAATTATCTGCATTTAATTATTCGATACGAATAATTATTACGACATTCTTCGAATGAATAAATTATCGCTCGAATATTAATTCCAACTTATCGAAATACTACTCGTATAGATACGAGTTATTCGTAATATTCAACTAATTAACGAATTATTATTCATATTATTCAATTATTTTTAATCCTATTTATTAATTAATTACCTAATTATTAATTAATTAAATAACTAATAAATAATTAGATAAACAATTAAATAATTAATTAAATAACTAATTTCGAATTTATAAATTAACAAAATAATTTAGAAATTATTAATAATAATTTTCAGAATTTAAACTAATTTCTATTTGATTTTTAAAAGAATTTATAAAACTGATTTTTGAATTTTATAAAATAAAATAAATAATTAAAATTCCAGAAACATAATTCAGGAATTGGATTTGGGTTTCGGAAGATCAAAATCGGGTCTTAAAATCAGAGAATCAGGTCGGAGTTCAGGTTAACGGGTCCTGAAGAACAGCCCCACCGGCAACGACGCCGGTGGGTTTTCCGGCGAGCTATTCCGGCCAACACAGTAAGGAAACGATGAAATTGACTGAGGGTTTTCATTCCCTAGCCTTCCAGCAACACAACCATGTTGTCCTCTTCCATACCCACCGCGTGAGGCGTCTTTTCCGGCCAGGAACAGAGCAACGGCCGGCGAGCTTCGTTGCGAACTCCGGCGACGTCTATTTGGCTCAAACACGAATCGTTTGAATCGATTCTTTGCAGGTTTTCATTCCAAATCACTCCAGAAATACAATCATGCCAACATCATCGTCTAATAACTCCGGGAACAATTTCTCCGATCAAACCTTACAATTTTCCGGCCAAAACTCGAAGTAACAATTTCGTACATGAAAAATTACACATAACATCTTAAAATAAAGCTTATTACTTCTACAATATAACCCCTATAACCAAAACAATCTCAGATTCATACAAAATCAAAACAAACTAATTAAAATATACATAAACCCTAAAATAAGAACTAACACCTAGAGCAATCGTTTGATCAAATAAATAGCACAAATCAACTGTAAACTAACATAGGAAACTATTACAAGCATCAATTACAACCAATAACCCCAAGAATCAAAACGCCTAATTTCAGTTCATGAACCCTAAAATACGAGTAGAAAATCAAATCAACAAAGCACAAAATTGATGATACGAATAGAAAGTAGAGATGAAGAGGATTGTTTTGATTACTCACATGAAAGATTTGGTTAAGAGAATCACTCTCAAATCTGCAGTTGAATTCCTTGAATGTTCTTCACCCACACTCCTTTCTTATTTATTTTTCTGATTTTTATTAATTATTAACTAATTAATTGGTAATAAAACAGGTTCTTATATTACTGAAAATAATACCCCTAAATAAAATTAAGGGGCTAATTACACATCTAATAAAAATATTTGGCCCTAATTTTTATATTTTTTGGGTATTAATTATGAGTTTTTAAATATCCAATAAATACAAAATAAATGCTAAAAATTCCCAAAAATTATGAATATTACGAAAATACAAAGAAAAATGATGTATGATAATTTCATGATCATATAAAAATAAAAATGTGATTTTTGTGGGGTTTTTGGTATCCAAAGGGGTCCGGAAAAGTCGTTTTTCGTGAAAAAGGTAAATTTGTAAAACGTCTAGGGGTTCAGAATAGCGATATGGTATAGGTCATTTTTGGAAAAATAGGGCCGATGATTTTGTTTGAAGAACAGGATTTTAAAACATTGTTTGAGCTGTACGGTTTTTGATATAAAATATATAACTTACGATAAAACACTCAATAAATATCCAAAACACGTTCGGATCAAAACAGACAACACGTAGCACATAGCAATTAGGGTTTAACGACTCAACACCTTTAATCACATAATAATACACATAATTTATCTTTATTATAATATAATATAAGCGTAATTTCTCGGTCATTACAAGGATCATGTTTATAAAGTTCTTGAGAGGTAACAGCAATATCAGCATTCGCTGTCTTTATTGAATTCTTGAAGTCTTCCTCCATTTGCCTTAGCTGTTCTAGATCAACTCCGAGATTTTCTCTTTCAAAGATTCTTTTACTCACCTCAGAGTAAAATGCTTGAATCTTTGGATCCTTGTAAAATAGAGTTGTCTTTCTTTCTTTTACTTTCAGAGTTTGAAGATATTGACTTGCTTTAGCACCAGCTTCTATCTCCAGTATACCTTGGTCTTCATCAGCAGTTGTGACTTGTAAAGGTTGTTGCATTGTTGTCACAATCAATTCTCTAACTCTTCTTTCATTTCTCTTACTCTCTCCACCTTGTCTAGATTGAGATCTAGTGATTACTTTTGATGAACCACTAACTCCAACGAACTCTTCACCTTTTCTTCTTTCACTATCTTTCTGTCCCCCATTATTACCTCCATCAGAATTTTCATCATCATTATTTGTCAAGGTCAGTCGTCTGCATTTAGATTTAACAATTTTCTCCCCTTTTTTGGCATCATCACCAAGCAGTAGAGAAAGAATCAGCTTCATTGAATTCTGTACCTCGGTAAGTTGATCAGACATTTTAATTTGTTTAGCTTCCAAACTAGCTTGATTGGCTTCAATTGCAGTTTGTCTGGCAACTATTGGTGCAATTTGTTTCTGAATTTCCTGATGAGTAGTCAGTTTTGAAGAAATCAATGATTATTTGATCTTATTGATTTGAGAAGTAGTTGCATCTTGAGCTATATGTAAGGATCTGACAATAAGAGTAGATGCTTTTAGATGAGTCATCATATCAGGATTTTGAATTTTTCGTTCAACTGTTTCCAAATGCTCAACCACATTTGTTCTGGAAATAAAATATGTATCATCTTTCCATTTAGCATTCCAGATAACATCAAAATAATCCTGCATTTTCTTGACATCTAATTCTTTCAGTTTTTGTTGCCTTACATGTGTAGGCATATCCTCAGGGAAGAAAAGATCATCTTTGGGATTTATAAGAACATTAGAAATATTAGCTTCTTCACCATCATTAGATTCTTCATTTACAACTGGATTTTGCACTATCTGCTGAACATCATCACCAGCTTCAGTATGTAAGATAGAATCAGAAATTGGTGCAGTATGTGATCCAGCAGCTTCAGAAGCTTCCATACCATCAGTAGTTAACTCCACATCTTCAAGAATTATAGATAAATGAACTGGAGCTTCTAAATTTACTTCCAGTATCTCAGTTCCTGTAGAGTGCTTTGGTGACCCTGAAATTGTTGAAACTTTATGAATGGACTGTTGTGCTACTTCATCTTCAGCAACAACAGGGATTACTTCAGGAGGTGGAATAGTAGAGTAAATGGACTATTTTTCAGCATAAATATGGATTGTTTCATGTGGTGGATTGTATGGACTGCAAGAAAGTATCAGTACTTAGACTTGCAGGGAGATTAACAGCACTTGGTACATTAGAGTTTATTCGAAGTTCAACGGACTGTTGTTCAGCATCTGTTTCTTTAGTACTATGTGCACCTGCAAACATATAACAAGTAAAACTTAAATCTCACTATTCTTTTAAAGTAGTCTCACTACTCCTCACACCACACATCTCATGACTTTTAATAGTCAGAGCTTTCTCACAAGGATTACTAAATCTTATCTCTCGTCTACCTCTCCTTTTGACAGGAAGGATCCTGCCTCTCTTTAGTTCTATTTTTCTCTAAATCTTTTCACACAACTCACAGAAAAGCTCAGAAATATTATCCTACAGAAATAAGAGGTGGCTAAAGAAGGGTGATCTATGGTCATACAACTAGAGGTAGTCCTTAAATAAGGTCTAGAAATAAGCATACCAACAGGATTTATAACATGAAAAATAAATACTGAAAATACCAAATCATTATTTAAAATAAATGTTGATAAATTAATAACAGTATTCATACCTTGTGAATCTGAAGTCATGATTAAACTCACAGTTATGACTGTTGTTGTTCAAAAATTCTGAGAACCTCCATTTGAATTGGAGAGGATTTGATCAGGTTACTGTCATGTACCATAATCTCAAACCTTGTTCTTCTTGCAAAGAACTAACACTTGAATGTGTTTATTGAAAGCTTTCACAGGGTCTTCAGTAAAAACTAATGAAACCCCTGTGTCTCTGTTAGTATCATTAAGATCTACCTCAGCATATAGTCTCTAACCAACTTAATGTTGTTTCTGAGTGGTGAGCATAATTTCAAGAACTATGTCACTTGATTTTTTTTGGCAACATTTGAGAAATGAATTCAAGTATTTCAGTTGTAAGAAGAAATTTAAGATATAATATATGCGATTTTGAGATTGAGCGTGGACAACTTTCTTGGAGAGAAAAAGAAAGTTTCAAAGGTATGTCCTTAATAGATATATTAGATAGATAAGTACACTCAAAGATCATAATTCTTCTCTGTTTAAAATTAAACCGTTTCTTAATTTCTTATGTGAAATCAGTTTCTTCCTGTAATGATGTGCTTAACCTATACTGAAGTAAACACATGCAACTCAAACAAGGATTAGTTGAACACATGCATTATTGAAAAATTTCTGAAATTAAGCATTCGGTACCAATTAGAATATGAACAGTTATTAAAGATTAGGCATACAAAACATGCAACAGTCATACAAATATGAAGGCAAGGAAGACAAAATATAATTTCATTAACTCGCTGTTAATTAAAAATCCTGAGTAACCATTTATTCCGAATAAATTCAAAATAATCAATGAAATATAATAGTCAATCATGGTTATTATCAGTATTTGAATTACAACTATCAGGATTTATCAGTCAATAGTAGTTTGACCAATATCAGAATTTAACAACTACTGTTAGGATCTATTAGTCAAAGCAAGTTTAACTAATATCAGAACATATACGTATAATCAGTAGCTTAACATGCAGCTATCAGCTAGGATTCATAGAAGTTAATTGCATGTTATCATGATATCAGATTTTAACACAATAATTAGTATCTAACAAGTAATGACACATAATAAGATACCATGCTTCAAATATCAGCAGTTATTAATTATTAGAGTTTGAGAAATGTCATGATATCATTCCCAATTCATTCACCAATCTTGTTAAAGTAGCTTCACATTGAGGCTTGGTGAATATATCTTCTACTTGCTGATCTGTTGGAACAAAGACCAATTCCACTGTGCATGTTTCCACGTGTTCCCTTATGACAAATAACAAATTGGTTTTTTATTAAACTAAGAGATTATACTAAATAACATTAACTAAGAGAATTGAGGTTGAATTACTATATATGACAAACATGGAATTCTATCTTCATTACTACTTCATTCAAAGTCATTATTCTTAATCTTAGCATGTGATGGTGATGACACTAATCAGATAACACGAAACTAGTAAACGCCAACTTTTGTTCTATGAATACCCTACTACCAAGCATCCACAAAAGAGATAGAAGTTGAATAAACACCAATTATGCTTAGTCCTTATATGTCTATAAGAATTGAAAACATAACGGTTTAGTGCGCAAGTTATCTATCGTGATTATATAGGGCAAGTAAGATGGTTAAAATTACCTATGAAGATGCTAGCATGGCAAGTTCTAAACCTCTATATTCACTGTCGCTTCAATAGAGATTAACATGCTATCTTATATATTAGCTACACACATAAGACGAATAAGCACAACCAATACCAGGATATCAATCAATCACCACACACTAAGGTATCGGAATAAATTAACTATAGAAATCCATAAGTAAATCCATTAAAACCCCATGATAATGATTAGCCCATAATAGAACTCATCGTCACCATGGGTTCATATGAAAGCATGTTAATAAGACAATGATATAAGGCTGAAAAAAAATACTTAATAAATAATGAAGTACGTCACAAGAGTATTAAGATTTAAAACATAGAGAAAACTAGCATCCACTGTTACAACGAATTAAAAAAATCACGAGATAAACTAATGCTCCCTCTTCTTCATTGTTGTGTGCTAAAACGGTTCTCTCAATCTTCTTGCCTTCGCTCCTATTTTAGAAAACATCTTCCCATAAGGTTTATATAAGAGTCTAGGAGTCACCGCGCCAACAGAAGCCCAAACAGATTTGAAAACAAATATAACCAGAATCTAAATTTCCGCACACACGTGGTCGTATGCTCCCTCCACGCGGTCTTCTACTGGCACGCGGTCGTGTGCTCCTAGCGCGTGGTCGCGTGTTTCCCTTCTGGAAATTTTTTCATTTTGCTCATGTATGTGCTGATTTCTTTGCTCATCACCCCTAGACTGATTCCAAGTACTTTCTTAAGCTTAATTTGATGAAAACCACCTAACTAAGGCTGATATACCCTGAAATGCAAAAATACTAAAAATACGTCAAATACATAAAATACTTGAGTCCAAGACACCAATTCAAGATGTTATGAGATGCTCTAAGTGGTATAAAATGCCACTTATCACACCCCCAAACTTGAATCGATGCTTCTCCTCAAGCATCACAGACTTAAACTCAGAATAAATCATGCATGAATGCAACTATATGAATGCGGCGATCCCCTCGCGATGACTAAACCAACCAACACATGACATATCAACAAATGCAATTAGGCGACTAAAGATCAATCAAATCACGCAAGCTAACATACAACTAGAAACGTGGTGTGTGCGAATGCTTAACAAATATGCTTCAAAACTAGATGAATCATCATAACTTAATTATTCTCAAGGTAATCACACGCTTATACGAAGAATATATTTTAGACACAAAATGACTTATAACACTACAAGATTATTGGAGTGTATTACGGATTCATGCTTTTATTCAACACATAAAACAAATGCTTATTTGATCGTGCAATGAGTGAGGTCCACAAAAGACTTATGCAATGGTACCCATTTAGCGAGCGTTAGGTTAGCGGATCCCAGACTATAAAAGCCTTAGGTCACTAAGCACAAAGTCCCCTAAGAACTTAATAACTTGAATACCAAAGAGCCCACTCATGATCAATTGTGCATTAAACCATTTTTTTCTCCTTTTTTTTCTTTTCACACATATATTATTTTTTCAATTTCTGAGCAAGTGCGTTTCGCTCCATCTTGCTCAACCCTAGACTACTCGTATACAATACGAGCCGGCTACTAGCCAATTGACGCCTAGCCACAACTAGCAATGAATTCCAATTTTCTATCTCCAATTTTTATCTTTTCATGTCATTTATCATTAAGAGCCTATCATGCATTCTAAGTATAAGCAATAGATTAACCTCAAAAACCATCAAACCATGACAACGATCTAGTCCTTAAGCATACTCTAAGACTTAGTGAAATTACAAGTGTTTCTAGCATGCATGTCAACCTAACAAGATTCAACATCACTTTAACGCTATCACTACACTCGCATCAATATCACATATTAATCGGTAAAGCAACACAAAGGGATCATGGCATATGCATGAAAATGCAACTACATGGACTCACATAATAACACAAACAAAAATGCAAACAAATATTTCCTAAATGAACAATCATGCAAAAATATGAATGAACTACAACTAAACATGCAATATGAATCTATATAGACACACACTACTAATCCTTACATTATCACCCCCAAACTTAAAATTTTCAGTGTCCTCATTGAAGGTAATAATAAGGATTTCAGGCATACCTAATTAGCGGGAGAATCACCCTCGTCGGGTGGAGGATCAGGTAGTCAATCAACCTTGCCACCAGTGTCTCGAACAACAGTATCGAAAGCGTGTGTCAAATCTTCAGTAAAATATCGGTGGATGACATGCATTGCCTCCATACGCCTAGTCAATCTTCTATATTATGCATCACCAACACCAGTCCTATCAACTACCTGTTACACATGAGAAGAACCCTCTGTAGGCACGGGAATATCCGTTCAGCCACTCTCTACATCATCAAAAATATATCCCAACCCCTTATCATGGGGTGCACCTAAGAATGAATAACTCAAGTGATCTGGCATTCGGTTGAGCTCAAGTGTGGGAGCTTCTTGAATAAATGGTTCAAAACGCTTGTGAGAAATTTTCAGCTCTGCTAACCCAAGAGAATCGAATGGCATATCCAACTTCCTCATCCACGGAAGTGCATTCAAATCTTGCAATTGTTCTGCTCCTTCTTTATCTCCAATAACTGATTCCCCTATTAAGGATCTCTCTAAGGTATCTAACTTTGGCAATTGCTCAGGCTCTGAATTTTCTACAGATTCGACCCACTCTACTTTAAAGCACTCCTCTTTAGTTGTGGGTAATTTTATTTCCTTGAACATATTAAAAGTGACCTTTTGATCGTAAACCTCCATCGAAAGCTCTCCTTTTTACACATCGATCATAGTTCGCCAAGAATGGTCTTCCCAAGATAATGGGAATCTTCTTATCTTCCTCAAAATCAAGAATTACAAAGTCAGCAGGGAAGATGAGTTTATCCACCTTGACCAAGACATCCTCCACTATACCTCGTGGATAAGCGATGGAACGATCAGCTAGTTGCAATGACATGTATGTTGGTTTTGGATCAGGCAGACCAAGCTTCTTGAAGATAGATAAGGGCATCAGATTGATGCTAGCTCCAAAATCACATAAACACTTGTCGAATAACAAGATTCCGATGGTGCAAGGAATAGTGAAGCTTCAAGGATCTTTAAGCTTCGGAGGCAACTTCTGTTGCAGCACAGCACTGTATTCCTCCGTTAGAGCAACGGTATCTAAGTCATCGAGCTTCACTTTCCGAGAGAGAATACCTTTCATAACCTCGCATAGCTAGGCATCTGTTCAAGAGCTTCAGCGAAAGGTATGTTGATATGAAGTTTCATGAACACCTCCAAAAATTTCTCAAACTGTTTATCCAGCTTTTTCTTCTGCAGCCTCTTAGGAAAATGAGGTGGAGGATAGATCTGTTTCTCCCCTGTATTATCCTCAGGAGGAGTGTGTTCCACAATAGTCTTCCTTGGTTCCACCTCTGCTTCCTTCTGCACATCTTCTTCAGCCACAACTGTATTTTCTGAAACTTGGGATTTTTCAGGTTCTTCATCTTGCTGAATTTGGGGGCTTGCGACCTTTCCAGACCTCAAGGTGATGGCGTTCACCTGTTCTTCAACTTTTCTTTTGCCTGGATTTGTTTCCGTATCACTAGGAAGCGTTTTTGGTGGTCGATTCAATAAGGCATTAGCAATTTTCCCTATTTTGTTCTCCAGAGTCTTGATAGAAACAGCCTGGCTTTGGCATATAAGAGCCTGGTTTTTGCACATAAGCCGCAACTCCTCCAATTCAAATTTTTCATTCGAAGATAGACATGCACCATGAGTTTGTTGTTTTGGTGTAATTTGTTGCTGAAAACGGGGAGGGTTGAATAGCTTATTTCCAAACTGCTGGAACGGCTGTTGCATCACATTCTGATTGTTGCTCCAGCTGAAGTTGGGATGATTCTAGTTGTCAGGATGATAAGTGTCTAGAACTGGTTGCTGCGATCTCTGAAAGTTGCTCACAAACTGAATTGAGTCACTAGATATAGCGCATTACTCCATCACATGCGGACCTGCATACAGCTCACAAACACTAATTATCTGCTTAACACCATAGTTATCCAGAGAATCGATCTTCATAGACAACGCCTTTAGTTGAGCAGTGATAGCCGTAGTTGTATCCACTTCAAGAACTCCTGCTACCTTGCCCTGTGGACATCTCTGGGTTGGATACTGATATTCATTAGCAGCCATCAGTTCAATTAGATCATAAGTTTCCTCATAGCTCTTTGCCCAAAATGCTCCGCCTGATGCTGCATCGAGCATGGTTCTGGACTGTGCTCCCAACCCATTATAAAAATAATTGATGATCATCCAATCAGGTTTTCCATGATGAGGACACTTCCTAAGCATCTCCTTGTAGCGCTCCCAAGCTTCACATAGCGATTCTCTTTTTTGCTGCGCAAAGTGAGTAATAGTATTCCTGAGTGCAGCTGTCTTCGCCATAGGGAAGAATTTAGTAAGAAATTTCTGAGCAAGATCTTCCCAAGTAGTAATCGAACCAGCTGGTAGAGAGTGTAACCAGCTCTTAGCCTTGTCCTCAGAGAGAATGGGAACAGTCCCAGCTTCACAGCATCTTCAGGAACACCGTTGAACTTGAAGGTATCACAGATCTCAATGAAATCCCTAATGTGCATATTGGGATCTTCAGTTGGAGAACCCCCAAACTGGATTGAATTCTGCACCCATTGAATTATGCCAGGCTTGATCTCAAAGGTATTAGCTGTGATAGCTGGCCGGACAATGCTAGGTTGAATGTCATTGATCTTGGGTTGAGAAAAATCCATCAAGGCTTTCATTCATGTTGTTGGATCTCCCATTGTACAGAGTACCTGAAATACAAACAAATAAACCGTGAGAGTAAAAGAGTCCAAGTAAGTGAACTTTAACGACCACTGATGACAAGCACATAATCTAAAAATTAACACCGAGTCCCCGGCAGCGGCGCCAAAAACTTGTTAGGGCGAAAACACGCGCTAATATTCACGCAAGCATATGCGTTCACAAGTAGTATAAGATATAAATCAGATTCGTTCCCACATAGACTGGTTTATGTTAAGTTCAATTTATGCACCTATGCAACAATGTATGGTTATCGCTCAATGCTAAGACAAATAACAAATTGGGTTTTTATTAAACTAAGAGATTATAATAAATAACATTAACTAATAGAATTGAGGTTGAATTACTATATATGACAAACATGGAATTCTAACTTCATTACTACTTCATTCAAAGTCATTATTCTTAACCTTAGCATGTGATGGTGATGACACTAATCAGATAACACGAAACTAGTAAACACCAACTTTCGTTGTACGAATACCCTACTACCAAGCATCCACAAAAGAGATAGAAGTTGAATAGACACCAATTATGCTTAGTCCTTATATGTCTATAAGAATTGAAAACATGACGGTTTAATGTGCAAGTTACCTATCATGATTACATAGGGCAAGTAAGATGGTTAAAATTACCTACGAATCATGCATAACAAATACATGAACCTATGCTAGCATAGCAAGTTCTAAACCTCTATATTCACTGTCGCTTCAATAGAGATTAACACGTTATCTTATATGTTAGCTACACACGTAAGACGAATTAGCACAACCAATACCAGGATATCAATCAATCACCACACACTAAGGTATCAGAACAAATTAACTATAAAAATCCATAAATAAATCCGTTAGAACCCCATGATAGCGATTAGCCCATAATAGAACTCATTGTCACCATGAGTTCATATGAAAACATGTTAATAACACAATAATATAAGGCTGGAAAAGAATACTTAATAAATAATGAAGTACGTCACAAGAGTATTAAGGTTCAAAGCATAGAGAAAACTAGCATCCACTGTTACAACGAATTAAAAGAATCACGAGATAAACTAATGCTCCCTCTTCTTCATTGTTGTGTGCTAAAACGGTCTTCTTAATCTTCTTGCCTTCGCTTCTATTTTAGAAAATGTCTTCCCATAAGGTTTATATAAGAGTCCAGGAGTCACCGCGCCAACAGAAGCCCAAACAGAATTAAAAACAAATAAAACCAGAATCTGAAATTCCGCACGCACGCGGTCGCATGCTCCCTCCACGCGGTCGCCTGCTGGCACGCGGTCGCGTGCTCCTAGCGCGCGGTCACGTGTTACCCTTCTGGAAAATTCTTCATTTTGCTCCTGTATGTGCTGATTTCTTTGCTCATCACCCCTAGACTGATTCCAAGTACTTCCTTAAGCTTTATTTGATGAAAACCACCTATCTAAGCAAGTTATATCCTAAAATGTAAAAATACTAGAAAACGCGTCAAATACACAAAATACTTGAGTCCAAGACACCAATTCAAGCTGTTATGAGACGCTCTAAGTGGTATAAAATGCCACTTATTAGTCATTGCAATAGCACTTTGATTATCACAATATATGGAAATAGCAGAATAATCTAACCCATAATCCAGTAACTGATTCTTCATCCATAGAATCTGAGCACAACAGCTTCCTGCAGCAATATATTCTGCTTCTGCAGTTAATGTGGAAATTGACTTTTGTTTCTTGCTATACCAAGAAACTAATCTGCCACCAAGAAATTGGCAGCTTCTAGAAGTGTTTTTCCTATTTATTTTGCATCCTGCAAAATCAGCATATGAATATCTAATTAGCTTAAAATCTGAATCTATTGGATACCATAATTCCAGATTCATGGTGCCTTTGAGATATTTAAAAAAAATTCACAGCTAATGGATGAGGTCCTCTTGAATCAGCTTCAAACCTTGCACAGAGACATGTAGCATACATGATATTAGGTCTACTAGCATTCAAATATAGGAGTGAGCCAATTATACCTCTGTATTTAGTTATATCTACTGAAGAACCAGTATTTAAATCTAACTTGGTTATAGTGGCTATGGGAGTTGATGCAGTTGAGCAGTCTTGCATTCCAAATCTTTTGAGCAAATTCCTGGTGTATTTGGATTGATTTATGAAGATCCCTTTATCAGTCTGTTTAACTTGTAACCCCATAAAGTAACTCAATTCTCCCATCATACTCATTTGATACCTAGACTGCATTAGCTTTGCAAATCTCTCACATAGTTTATCATTAGTAGATCCAAAAATGATATCATCAACATATATCTGTACTAATAATAAGTCCTTACCATGGTATTTATAAAAGAGGGTTTTGTCAATTCTACCTCTTGTGAAACCACTTTCTAGAAAAAATAGAGCAAGTATTTCATACCAGGCCCTTGGAGCTTGCCTCAGTCTATAGAGTGCTTTATCCGGTAAGTAGACATCATCTGGATACTTTGGATCAATAAACCCTGGAGGTTGTTCAACATAAACTTCCTCTTCGAGTTCTCCATGTAGAAATGCACCCTTTACATCAATTTGGACCACCTTAAACTTCTTGTGAGCAGCATAGGCTAGAAAGATTCTAATTACCTCAAGCCTTGCAACTAGAGCAAATGTCTCATCATAATCAATGCCTTCTTGTTGTGAGTAGCTCTTAGCAACAAGTCTTGCTTTATTTCTTGTAACAATGCCCTCACTGTCAGTTTTGTTTCTGAACACCCACTTTGTGCCAACTACAGATCTGTTCTTTGATCTTGGCACAAGAGTCCAGACTTTATTCCTTTCAAATTTATTAATCTCCTCTTGCATTGTTGTAACCCAATCAGCATCTTAAAGAGCTTCTTCTACCTTCTTGGGTTCAGTTTGAGATAAAAAAGAATGGTAGAGACATTCATTTTGAGTGGCTTTTCTAGCTATTACACCACTTTCAGGGTTTCCAATGATTAAGTCAGGTGTGTGTGACTTAGACCATTTTCTTATAGATGGAAGTTGACTCCTTGAAGAAGACTCTCCCCTTTGATCCATGAGCTCTCCGTTATTTCTTTGACTAGTACCTCTATCATGTCCTGATGCTCCCCCTGAATCAGTGTTTCCATTGTTATCAGCATTTGAATCATCAGAGTTTGAGGAATTTGAGTCTGATGATCTATCTACTAATGTCTCTTGAGATGAATCACTTGTAGAAGTCTCTGGATTTGAATCATGTTGCTCCCCCTCATCATGTGCTTCGGTGTTAGAAAAATTTCCACTATCATATGGATCATCAGAGCTTTGAGTGGTATCAGGATTTACTGTATCAGGATCATGATTTAAGAGTTCAACATAAGATACTTCATTTTCAAATCTCAATTTATCATGGTCATCTGCATCTTCTAGACCTGTTATCTTCTTGTCATCAAAAGATACATGAATAGATTACATGATTGTTCTTGTTCTCAGATTATAAACTCTGAAGGCTTTTGTAGAAAATGGGTATCCCACAAAATTTCCTTTATCAGCTTGTAGATCAAACCTCGTCAGCTGCTCCGGGTGAGTTTTGAGAATAAAACACTTACAACCAAAAATATGAAATTACTTCAAATTTGGCTTCTTTCCCTTCACCATTTTAAATGGTATTTTACCATGCCTGTTGATCAATGTTATATTTTGTGTGAAGCAAGTAGTTTGCACAGCCTCTGCCTAGAAGTAGATAGGCAATCTTGCTTCCTCCAGCATGGTTCTTGCAGCTTTATGAGAGTTCTATTCTTCCTTTCAACAACTCCATTTTGTTGTGGAGTTCCAGGAGCAGAAAACTCTTATTTTATCCCCTTGAGTTTGCAAGACTCTTCCATAGAGCTATTCTTGAACTCAGTTCCATTATCACTTCTGATGATCTTCACTTTATATGTTGATCCTTTTTCCAGCTCCCTCACATGATCAAGAAGAATGGATGGAGACTCATCATTAGTGTGCAGAAAATACACCTATGTGTATCTTGTATATTCATCAACAATTACTAATGCATACCTCTTCTTGGCAATTGACATAACATTTACTGGACCAAAGAGATTAATATAAAGTAAATGATATACTTCAAGAATGAAGGATTCAATTTTACTCTTGAAAGATGTTTTCCTTTGCTTGGATTCCTGGCATGAGTCACATAAGCCATCAGGAGTAAACACTGCATTGGGAAATCCTCTTACAAGATCTTTCCTCACAAGTTCATTGATATTGTTGAAATTGAGGTGAGAAAGTCTTTTATGCCAGTTCCAGCTGTCTTCCACAGATGCACACAGGTTCGAATCCCACGGGAGGAGAATTTATGATTATGCCTCCTGAGTCAGAGCATGTCACTTAAATGCGGTTTACCTTGGTTCACGTGGTTTGCAGGCTATTGCGTGAGCCCGTAGGGTTTACCCAGTGCGCACCCAAAAGGGAGCGGCTGCGGGTTACCTACGATAAAAAAAAGTAGATAAACTTCTGATTCATCAGTATTTGTGGAGACCCTGGCTTCATAAAAACTACCATATCTCACACCAGTCATTACAATTTTGTCATCAGACTTACTAACATTTTCACAGTGCTCCTCATAGAAGTTGACATGGTAACCTCTGTCACAGATTTGACTCACACTGATCAAATTATGCTTGAGTCCTAAAACCAGAGCTACATTTTCAATGATGACATTTCCAACTTGATTTTTCTATATCCCAAGATTTTTCCTAAGTTTCCATCTCCATAAGAAACAATTGGGTCAGCTTTCTCCTCGAATTCTGATAGCAGGGATTTATAACCAGTCATGTGTCCTGAGCATCCACTGTCCAAGACTAGAGTATTCCTCATGTTACCCTGCAATCAGTAATTGAAATCAGTTAGTATTTTTAAGGACCCAGATTTGCTTGGATCATTTGGCCTTTTTAAGTTTGTTAACATATGCAGCAGAAGACTTTTTATCAGAATTTATGTTAACATTCTTACTATCAGTATTTATACATGCAGAAGCAGATTTTACTTTAATTAAAGAGGGTTTCATTTTATAATAATCATAATACAAACTGTGATACTCTTTACATGTATAAATAGAGTGCCAAACACTACCACAATGAAAACAAGGACTATGTGGTTTATATCTAACTGTTCTATTCCTAAACTCTAATTTGGAAGGAACAATATTTATCTCTTTATTCTTCCTGCAAGAATTAGCAAGATGATTAGTACTACCACAGTTCAAACAGGCCTTTCTAGGTGTATTATGAGGAGTTACATAATTACCATTCCTAGTAACACCTTCATTGTCATTCCTATTTTTCCTAGGCCTTCTCTTCTTATTTTTCATGTGTAAATCCTTCAGCTTTTGCTTAAGCTGTTTCTGAGCCATTGAACCAATATTTATTGATTTTGTGTGAACCTGTTCACTCTTAACAGTAATTAAGTTTGATCTAGGTGTTGTGGTTGAACAGTATTAACAATTGGATTAAACTTCATGGTCTTTATTTGAACCTTGTTCAGTTTGACATTGCTATCAGTATTTACTGGTTTAGTTTTTTCAGTTTCTTTTTCAATTTTCTTATCAGAATTAGATCTAGCAGCATATCCTAATCCTGATCCCCAACAACCATTCTCTAAAATTTCCTGAGTTGTTTTTCCTGAGTAAGTCCAAAGTTTAATAACCTCTCTTTCTTTAGCTAACTCCTTTTCTAGATAAGCATGTTTTTCTAACATTTTTTCTTTAACATAAACAGTATTATCTATTTCTTTTTGAATTTCTAGCATGGAAAGAAACTCAATTTCTAGGTGATCATTCCTTTTCTTTAACTTAGAGTTTTCACTCTTGATTCGATTATTCTCTAAGGTTTGATCCCTATAACTAACATGCAAAGTCTTAAGAAATAATCTTAATTCATAGATATCATCAGTATCAAAAGTAAGGACAGTCTGAGGTACCTTTAATTCAGCATTATTAGCCTCATCATCAGCATTTTCCATGAGAGCATAATTGACCTCATCATCTGATTCTGATGAATCATCCTAGTTTTTCTTCTTTGAGATCAAGGCTTGTTTCTTCTCAGCTCTGGGTTTCCTGCAGTCAGTTGCGAAGTGTCCAATTCCATCACAGTTGTAACATCTCTCCTTTGACTTGTCAAGTTTTACAGATTTTGATTCCTTCCAATCAGTATTTCTTTTGTTGTTCATCTTATCAAAGTTTGAGGAACTAGATCCTTTTCTGAAAAATCTTCTCCCTTTCTTGAAGTTCTTGAAGACCATCTTCTTGAAGCCTTTAACCAATAGTGCAGCCATTTGATTCATGTCTTCATTGTTGTCATGATCGCTATCAGTATCTGATTCATTATCAGTATTTGAGTCATTATCAAAGTTTGATGATTCAGTATCTGACTTTGCAATCATAGCTTTTCCTTTGGAGTAGCTTTTTCTCCTAGCTTTCTCCTTTGGCTTCTCTTCAACTTTGAGTGCTACTAGTCTAGATTTAGATCCTTTCCTCTTGCTTCTTTTCTCCATCTCTAGTTCATAAGTTTTTAGTATTCCATAGATCTCATCTAGAGGTGTGTTATTAAGTTCATAGTTATCCTTTATTAAAGTCCCACTTTTCAGGGAGAGCAAGTAAGAACTTCAAGTTTGAGTCCTCCAAATCATACTCCTTATTGACAAGAGACAAGTCATTCAGAAGCTTCTGAAATAAGTCATAGATCTCAGTTAAGGATTCATTTTCTCTTGAGTCAAAGTGTTCATATTCTTTAGTAAGTACTGTCCTCCTGTTCTTCTTGATAGTAGTTGTACCTTGACATTTTACCTCTAAAGCATCCCATATCTCTTTTGATGTCTTACATCCAATAACCCTATTGGACATAACACTATCAAGACTATTGTGCAAGATGTGTCTGACCTTAGCATCCTTCATAATAGATGAAAGATCTTCAGGAGTGTAGTCCTTACTGTCTTTGTCAACCATCTTTTCTGGTTCTCGTGCAACAGAAACAACTACCTTCATTGGTTTATGAGGACCATCATAAATCCTGTTTAGATATTGAGGATCTGTGGCTTCCAAACACAAGGTCATCCTGACTTTCCATATTGTAGATTCATGTATCTTCAGGATTGGCACCTTGATTGCTTCATACCTACCCATGTTGCTGCTAATCTGTGATGTGGCTGGGGTTGTTGGGTGGTTCTTCTTCTTTGTCTGACATTGTAAATTGATTTTCACATTTTAAATTATTTGTATGTTAACATCAATCTCTGATACCAATTTTTAGGCCCGTAATCAACTGTAGAGGGGGGTGAATACAGTTTATGCAATCAATTCGAAAAAGCTTCAACGGAATCAATAGTTTTTATATTAAAAGATAAAAAATCTGATTACAAACGTGCTCTCTCGAAAGGATGAACAATTATCCTTGAGAGCTTCTAGGTTATGTGAATGATATAAAAATATTCGCAATGCATATAGCATGAACCTAATCTGTGCTTTATATAGAGCACAGATACACAATCAAATAAGGAATCATATTCAATTATAATAAGGAAACCTATCCATGTATAATTGCTTCTGAGATAAAGTCCTTCACCGCCTTGAATTCCTGCTTTCCTTTTCCATATTGAATATCTACTAAAGTGACAAATCCTGATGACATCATCTATTGATCATCAAGTACTGATAAGTACTGATGACGTCATTCTTCAGTAAATACTGATATAAGTCCTGATATGAACTTCTGATAGTTTTTGTTGATATCATCAATTATATTTAACAAAATATTATTTCGAATATTCATTTAATATTTTATTTACGATCAATTATTATTATTGAATAATATTTTGGTTATTCGAGTAAAGATTTTACTTATGAATATTTATAAATTTATTAAATAAATATTAGTTTTGAATATTCATTGAAAGGTTTTTAACTTTGCTTATTTTTATTTAAATATATTCTTTAATTAATAATTATTTAAAGAATAATATTTAAATATTTTTTTAATATTTTCAAATGAGTTTGACAAATGATTTATATAATTTAAATCCTCTTTATCTTAAATATTTTCGAAAAATATTTTCGAACTTCATCATATTGTTTTAAAAGTAAAAGAGAGGATCCCAAAACTCGTTTTCAAGTTTAAGTCGTTCTTCATAAAGGAGATTTAAATACTCGCTCAAAATATGGGGGATCCTGCTCAGTGATGCGTTTTATATTCGCAACGAAGTTGTTGGATAGATAAAGAAAGAAAGTATTTGATTACTTGCCCAACATTCAGGAAGTAAGTCATGGAACAAGTTTAATCCATTAACAAGCATCATTTAGAAAATATTGGTGAGTTTCCCCTTTTCAACTAGATACGACTTCTTGGTGGAGTCTTATCAACAAGTTTCTACTTGGGGAAAGGGGAGACGAGCTGTACATTTCAGGGTCATGGATTTCATCTGAACTAGTAAAAGCGTAAGTGGTCGAGTGGTGTTGGTCTAGCATTTATTATTGACCTAATGTGCCAGGAAGTTCCGCAGAGGCGGTTCATTCCTTAGGAGTTCTGGGTGCGGTAGACAAGTAATTCGGATTGTTCTTCCCTACATGTAGTTATATTGCGGGGATGTACGACTGTGACTGATCATCGTAAGTTGTATACCCTGGCGTGGCAATGCTCCGGAATTAGTTCACCATCCAGATTGGATATTTTCTGCAATATCATCGAGAGCACCCCAATGAGAAAAAGCTACAGCTGGATAACTAGTGAGTGTTGGCAGGGTTGAACGTTTAAAATGATATTTTGAAATGAAGTATTTTGTAACTTCATCTTTTAAATTATATTCTGAGAATTTGGTTATAGATAACATAACATACCTTGTAACATCTCTATATATGTTATATATATTGAAACTTGTTCATACTTTTATAACAAAGATTTCATAAAAGCTATTACGATAAGGTTAGATATATTAGATCACCTTGTAACGTTATCTTATACAGATTATATTTTGAAACACTGTTTATACATTACATAGCAGAAGTTTCCAGTGATTATGAAAATATTACATGTTGGAGTATCTAGTAACTTTATCTTTTAAACATTTATCAAGATAATGTTACCTTATGCATGGCAAAGATTTTCAGAAAGATTTTGATAAAGATACTTTGCATTGTTGATCAAACTATATATTATCTTGTGATCTGTATTGCTTACTCTTGCTTTATTTATTTATCACATAACAATAGCTAGGCAAGATGTCCAGACTCAAGCACACCCACCGCAAGACCATGGGAAACGTCCCACGACTACCCGGTGAGATCTTAGTCGTTATCACTGCAGAGGTAGATCTACCTGTAGGCTAGATTTTTAGCTTTTGGGAATCAAACTTATGTATAATTATGACTTGTGTAAGAAAATGGCAAGGAACTTGTAAACTTATTAATTAATCATTTTGGGTTTGTAATAACTTATAACTTGTAGATCTTATGACTGATATTTATCCCAATTTTATCTATGGGACTATAACCGGTTATGGATTGTGTATTATTGTGGGATCACAACATGCATTTATTTATTTTGATTCAAGTTAAGTGCTATTAATGGAAATAAAGACCGTGACAACCCGGATTCCCGACCCCGGATCTGGGGGTGTTACAATGGGGACTCAAGTACTGGCATCATGGGAGAAATAGGCATTGGGGTGACAGTGTCCTCAGATGGATCCTCTTCAGAATCTGAACTAATATACTTGGGCTCCTCAGATGGAAGTGGAGGGGTATCCACGGGAGAGCCAAGAGGGCTAACAGGAGGGGTTGAATAAACATCACTACCATATGAACCACTATCAGGATCCTGAGATAAAACATAAAACATATAACCAAGAAACAACATTATGGTTAATTCGTACTTACGACTAACTCAACTTCCTAAATTACTTACTTTCTCGGACTATACCAATAGTCCTAACTCAACTCTGTGTGAGTCGAACACTCTCGCAACCATCAAATTTTATCATAACACCCTATTTATCCTAACTTATCTCAAGGAGTAAATCCTGTAGCTCTGATACCAACTTGTGACACCCTCAAACTCGGGGTTAGGAATGAGGACACATAACACTAATATAATAACTATAATATAGCATCAGAATTAAAATAAACCCCCAAAGCTTCAAGGATCTAAATAGGATAAAGTATGATACAAGATTACAACTACCAACCAGAAAATATATTATTATACAACCCATCTATAAATTATTCAAAAAATAATTCTGACTTGGAATCGTCAGATAACCCAAAAGTATCTGAAACCAGCTAATATATTCCACCAACTACCAACGCTTTCTCACTCTGCATCTACCTGATCTGGAAACTGGGAATCTAACGGTACGGAAAGGACCGCTAGGAACACTCTTACGAGCGGTGCACCTAAGTCCGGCCATCTTCTTGCTTTACTGCCAAGGTTAGATCAATGCAAACAAGTGAGCTAGAAGGCTTTCCAAGTAACTAATAAACAGTTCTAAATATCAAGACATAAGCGGCATTCTCACTATCAATAAATTATGTGACTGTAACTTGGTAAAAAGCTAGGATAGGATTTCGAGATAGGGATTCAAGATATTCAAGATTCAAGTTCAAGTTTAATATATTCAACTTTAAGATCAAGCAATAGGATTCTCGAATAAATTCTGACAACTTTAAGAAGTTTCAATCAACATAGTTTCAATTATAATTTAAAAGCAATATCTAGTGCTTAAAGCACAAACAAAATCTTTTACTTTCACTTTTAACAATATAGAACCCTTTGATTGGATTATCCATATTTTAAATATAATACGGGTGATCAACCCTTACTGGCCTCCATCCGTTCATAATGGTACCTATGATATTATTTTAGCCTATAATACTGTACTAGCCCCGCTAGCCTCTTACGTGACTGGACTAGCCCCGCTAGCCTCTTATGTCTCAATCCAATCTTTAGGAATTCATAAAAGACCTTTATATTGGAAAATATAGAAATTTCAAACTAACTTCTTTTAAACATTACCTGCTTTTGAAATCATTTGGACTCTATAAAGTCAAAAATCATTCTTAGATTCAATTCAAGAATTCAGGTGAGATAAGCAAATGTAATCAAAAGAAATGTAGGTTAAGTAAATGATCAATATCAAGCATAAGTATTATCATAGCTATTAAACAAGGTAGTTTCAAGGAAGGATATGCTAACAATACATGAGTTTAACATTCTTGAATACTAGGTTAACAAGGTATCGAGTGAGAAAAGGTTCATCTAGTTGTATAAGGACAAAAATGCTATGAGAATCAAGATATCAATAGTGAAACATGACATAAGTCCTTGAAAAGAAAGGGATATCAACAAGATTCAATAACCACAATATTAAGATCATTCTCTTTATCATTTCATATCATATCAATCTCTACGATCAAATCACAAGTAAAGGTAGAGTTACTTACCTCACAAAGCTTTCCTTTTTCACAGGGGTTGAGTTACTACCACCTAGAACTTCCTTTCCTTTCCTAGTCTGAATGCCTTCACTTTCTAAATCTACGGTACCAAATAAACCCTAGTTAGGAATCTCACAAACAGTCGACGTTTCTCTAAACATCTAACTTTCTACCCCAATCGTACTATTTCCTTTTTCTTATTTGCAATTTAGATCACACATAAAACATAACAGATAACCACCTCTATATAATTTATATCCCTGATCATCCATCCAACTGTACTCATAATAAATAATTACGTAGTCATATAATCAGACATGATTTACTTATATCTAATTTTCAATAAAACCTTTCGTCTATAATTCCTTATATATATTTATAATTTCTTTCAAAAATTGGGCATGACGTATTCGTAAATACGCTAACCCTTTTTCTCCAAAATCAATCAACCAACCACAATCAGTTTCCACTACGTAACCTTTAACATTTCTATTTATACCATTATCAATTAATTAACCAATTATTCATTAATACTTGAGACTTAATTCGACATACTTCAAAAACAAACCAATGCAACTTGACTTATACAAATACCAATACAACGACTCATTAAATCGAATCATAATTATAAAACAAAAATCAAATCCGGGAACTCAATTCCTTATTAACTTTTAAACCGAATTATAAGTTAAATTCTATAATCAAAAATCACATTCTGTATATGCAAATCCAATCTAGCATATTATTCAACTCGTACATCATAAAAATCACATAATTCGATCCGAATTATTCAAAAACCCGAATTCAAAACCGAATAAGTAGTAATTCGATTCTTAAAATCTGAAAATCATGACTTAAACTTAATTGACTAGTTACATATCAATTTCATAACTACTCGAATCAAAATTTATAAACTCAAACCGTAAAATCGAAGTTAAGCACACAATTAGACATGCATGTAGATAAATTTTAGATATATTTGAGATGTCATGTCTAATATGATTCATGTTTAGTTTTCAGATCTTAACAAACAGGACATATCAGGACTTACTAGAAGTCAGAACTTAATATCAGAACTTAAGTGCGGGAAGACTTTCATATAAGGAAGGAAGCTGATTTAAGGTTGAAGATCGAGACTAAAATAAAAGAAGATATGCATGGAAAGAGTTAGAAGACTGGAAGACTTGTAGAAGATATCTGATTGATATATTTTATGAGACATAATTGTATTCCATATCAATTAGAAGTTATCTTGTAACTGTGTACTATATAAACACAGACTTAGGGTTTACACTATATGTGTTATCATTATCGAGAAGATTATACATTGTAACCTAGCAGCTCTTAGTAATATTTGTTCATCACTGAGAGAGAACAACAGTTCTTATTGTAACAGAGTTTATTCAATATACTTGATCTTTGTTACATACTTGTGTTAAATCGATTTGATTGTATTAACAATATATTCAACCCCCTTCTACAGTGTTGTGTGACCTAACAATAAACAAGTCTGGACCCTAGTGCCAAGACCAAAAAACAGATCCATTGTTGGCACAAAGTGGGTGTTCAGAAACAAAACTGACAGTGATGGAATAATTACAAGAAACAAAGCAAGGCTGGTTGCTAATGGCTACTCTCAACAGGAGGGTATTGATTATGATGAAACATTTGCACCAATTACTAGATTGGAAGCCATAAGAATCTTTTTGGCTTATGCTGCTCACAAAAAGTTTAAAGTCTTTCAAATGGATGTAAAAGTGTTTTTCTAAATGGAGAATTGGAAGACGAGGTGTATGTTGAACAACCTCCAGGCTTTGTAGATTCAAAATTTTCAAATCATGTCTACATGCTTGATAAAGCACTTTATGGCCTTAAACAAGCTCCTAGAGCATGGTATGAGACTTTAGCTCAATTCCTTCTGGAAAGTGGATTTCATAGAGGTACAATTGATAAAACACTGTTCTACCTCAACCATGGAAAGGACTTACTTTTGGTACAGATATATGTTGATGATATCATATTTCGTTCTACAAATGCCAAACTCTGTGAAAGGTTTGCAAAGCTAATGCAGTCAAGATATCAAATGAGTATGATGGGTAAACTTAGTTATTTTCTAGGACTTCAAGTCAAGCAAAATGAAGAAGGTACTTTTATCTGTCAATCCAAGTACACCATAAATTTACTCAAGAAATTTGGAATGCAAGACAGTTCAACTGCATCCACTCCCATGGCCACTGCAACCAAGTTAGATAAAGATATTGGTTCATCAGTAGATATTACTAACTACAGAGGTATGATTGGCTCTTTACTCTATTTAACTGTAAGTAGACCGGATATCATGTATGCTACCTGTCTTTGTGCAAGATTTCAGGCTGATCCAAGAGAACCTCATCTAAAAGCTATGAAAAGAATTTTCAAATACCTCAAGGGTATAGCTGATCTAGGATTATGGTATCCTAGAGAATCAGATTTTAAGCTAATAGGTTACTCAGATGTAAATTTTGCAGGATGCAAAATAGACAGGAAAAACACTACTAGAAGCTGCCAATTTCTTGGAGGCAGATTAGTTTCTTGGTTTAGCAAGAAACAGAAATCAATTTCCACATCAACTGCAGAGGCAGAATATATTGCTGCAGGAAGCTGTTGTGCACAGATTCTTTGGATGAAGAATCAGTTACTGGATTATGGGTTAGAATTTTCTAAATACCTATTTACTGTGATAATCAAAGTGCTATTGCTATGACAGGTAATCCTGTTCAACACTCAATGACAAAGCACATCAACATTAGGTACCATTTTATAAGGAAACATGTGATGAAAGGTATAATGGAATTGCATTTTGTTCCAACAGATCAACAACTAGCAGATATCTTCACAAAATCACTATGTGAAGCTATTTTTACAAGACTTGTAAATGAACTTGGAATGGTTTCAGGTTCTTTCTCTAAATCTGCTTAGTTTTTTTCTCATGCATCAGACTTTATGATCAGTGTTTACATATTGTCTTATACATTAAATGTTGATTGTTATCTGATGTGGATCTATATACTCTGATAGTGAATTGAATGTTTTGTGACTATTCAATCCAATGAGGATTATTGTGCTAGATGCTGACCTAGTAGTCTTTAACATACTAGAAATCCCATGTTTGAATTAGTTATTTATGTGGAAATTCATTAACACAAGCAAATTATGATTTTGAGTTTAGTCAAATTTACTTTGTGTATCTTATTACTAAGTCACAAACTAGATTCTTGCTTCTTATCTGTCAAATTCTGATGTCAGTAAATCTTAAGGATAAACTAAATGTTGATAAGCCTCACTTATCTAAAGAAAAGAAAATTAAAGTCAGGTACTCCTTTGAGATCTAGAGTAAATATGTGGAAGGGAAGACCCAAGTGCATTGCTGGTATTAAGTAATATGCATTAGAAAAGCATATAAATTTTTCTTGGTGACTTTTCACATTCTCTGATTACTGGAGAAATACTCTGATAAAAGCATAAATTCTGATAGCAGTTGTGACTCATTTACACTGAGAAGCCACTGTGAAAAAGAATTCTAAAAGATGCATAAAATGAGCACAAACAGTTGAGGTGGACTCATACACAAATTTATCCTATAGTAGACTTCATTATTAATGACATATTTTAAGCACTTTTCTTAAGTATGCCTTATTTCTAAGATGTACTAAAGTATATCAGACTTTAATCTTTGTCTGATATTTTGATAATGCACACACTCTCACTCCATATGAATGATGAAAATTACTGTGGTGATTAAGTTGTTTTTGACAAACAGTTAAGTGTCATTTGCATAAATTCTGAGGACAAGTTCTGATGGAAGTTCTGATGATTAAACTCTGAAGAAACAAGTCAGTATTTATATGAAGAATCACAGAAATAGACATTCACTTATTGAGTACAGAAGCCATATTCTGATGACTGTTAAAATCTGATAATAGTCAAGTTCTGATATTAAATCCTGATGGACACTCTGATGCTTACGTGACATTATTCTTTACTTGACTTATTTGTGGTAAATGCTGAAACGGTCATATTTAATCAGAATATAATTAGGTGAGATAAAAACAGTCATAATCATTTGGGTTAGTGGTAAACGTGTTTTTCTTGAAACACTGCATGTGCACAGTAATTATTACTTATTTCCCGTGCCCATTAACTCATGCTTTAACTATTGACTGTTCACATATTGCCTAAATCATTACACATCAGTCTAGGGAGACGCTCATTAAGTTAACTCTACACTTAATCATTAATCAGTCCTCTAGTCCCTTGATATTCCATTGGCTATTTAACCGACATTTCATCTCAGACATGCCATCTTTTATTCTCACACAAAATCATTCTCTCTCTTTTAATTCTCACTATTTTCCTCCTTCATAAATATGGTTCTTGTAAACATGTTTATGAATTATGAAAACTTCAACGTCGAGTTCAGTTGTGGTGACTGGAAACAGGAATGGCACGTCACTGCCATTCCTGATGAGATATGGAACTTGGTTCCACAAGAGGTTCGTACAAATCTCTTATTCTTTGAGATAGACTATCAACTCCATCTTGATCGCTTGGAAGAAGAACGGAGAGAGGCTCTTCTTCATCAAGAACGGATCATCCATCTTGCAGTGCTAGTTGTCAGCAGCAGGAAGAACTAATCGATAGCTTTCCTTCTTAGACCAAGGTTGTTAATGTTCACCATCTTAGACTAGGATTATCTTGTAATCTTTTGCATCTAATCTACAAATTTCATAAAATATACTCTTTTGATATTTTAATGAAATTTCTTTTGATTGCAAGATTTAGTCTTTGTTTATCTCACATTATGTGCATGTGAATGTTCTCATTGAAGCCTGTTAATCTTTACTTCATCTACTTGAAATGTATTTCTTGATGACTGTTTTGATTAAAATTGTGGTTACTAATAATTTGTGATGATTTGACAAACAAATGTTGAATTTGAATCGACATATCCTGAGTTACACTTGAGAAAGTAGAAGCAATTGAGAAAGCTCAAGAGAAGCAACAGGACCAAATTTCTGAGTTCTGGCTAATCAAGCTTCTCAACAGGCTCAATTGGATGAGATTCAATCTTCAGTGGAACTTCTTCTTTCACTCCTATTATCGGATGATGCCAAAAAGAGGGAGAAGATAATTAAGTCCAAATTCTCTAATGATCAATTACTGAAGAAGAAAGATGATGAAGCTGATGACCAGGGAAACCCTAGCAAGGGTAGAGGTCAAGTTCAAAGTAAAGGGTAGAGCAGCAAGGTTTCTTCAAGGAAACTAATTATTGATGCAAGCAAATCTTCTATTCAAAAGAAGACAAGTTCTGAAGCTGCTCAAACTCAAAATCTGATAGCAAGTACTGAAACTCAAAATCTGATATCAAGTTCTGATGAGCAAAGTCTGATGACAAAGCCTGATGTTCTGATACAAGGTGAAAGTCAAGATTCTCAAACGTTCATGCAAACTCTGAAGCTAAAGGGGAAGCAGACTACAGTCTACTACAAAGATTCAGCGGGGTTCAGACACTTGATGAGGAAATTGCTAGAAGATGGTTTCGAAACATAATCCAGGAATGGATTTAGAAAATCTCAAGGAGGAAGAAGCTAGATTTAAAGCTGAAAAGACAAATCTAAAGCCAAAAGCTTCTGTTGCAAAGAAACCTCCAAGGCCTAAGGTAAAAGGCATTATGATCAAGGAGAAGTCAAATACTGAGGCCCCAAAACAAGATCACAGATTGAGATTGATCCCAAAGACAAAGGGAAAGGAAAAGTTGATGAACCAATCAAGCCACATGAGATGAAAATTTCTCAAATCCTGATAAAACCTGTGTGCAAAATGGTTCAAGTTACTGATGACACTCTTGCTGAAGATGAAGATGTTCAAACTCTGAAAAGAAGGAAGATTTCTGAAGAATCAAAGACATCCTCTGACAAGGCTTAAGTTGTTGAGAGTGAAGAACTTCAAGCTACAACAGAAACAACAAGTTTTGATAAAGTCATCAAGTCAACCTCTAACAGTGATCAAGTTGATTTGGACAAGATGAAAGTAGCTGACAAAAAGAAACTCCTATGGAAAAATGTCAAGCCATCAGATCCAAAGAAAAGCCAATTGTTATCTGATTTCATGACTGTTGGATTGAAAGCCAAAGAAGCAAGAGACGGAGTTGGACTAGGTTCTGATGAAGCTAAGATCAAAACATGAGTTGAAGTGCTGACTAGAGTTCCATTTCTTTTAACTGACCAACCTCTTGAAAATGTTACACATAAACACCTTGATAAGGTTATCTCTGTTCAAGTGGTACTGGATGCTCATGACAAGCACAATGTCAAGGAAAATATGATTCTATTTCTTGAAGATGGAATGATATATCAGATGTCAGAATCAGATGTGTTAAACAAATCACTGAAAGAACTTCAATTCTTTTATTACCTTTTAGAGGTAAAGTCTGATATTACCAGGAGATGGTCAAACTTCATATTGAAGACCATCAGAGATAAAATAAGAATTTCTGGTTCAAGAGTTACATAATTCATTCCTAGTATTGTTGAAAATGATGGAAGTGAAACTCCAATGAAGAAGATTCTGCTAAGCTTGAAGTGTTACTGAATGAGAAATGTATGTGCTACAATAAAGATTCTTCTCATCCTAGGATAATAAGATTGAATGATGGTTTAGAAAGAAACCATATCTCTGCTTTAAGGACTGTAATCTACCAGATTGGGAGTCAAGATGAAGAGATGAAGCAAGTCAAGACTATAATGTCTCAAGTCCTGAGGATTAAAGAAGAAAAGCTGATATCAAGCTTTGTCAAGAATCATTATGGATTCAGATTGACTCATTGAGATTGGTAAAAGCTACAAGGACTGTAAGTTGTAGTTAATTATCTAGTTAAACTCTTATTTGTATTTGTACTTAAATGTTTTTGACATCAAATCTATTAACTTGTATATTTTGCATAATTTACAAGTTGGGGGAGATTGTTAGATATATTTGAGATGTCATGTCTAATATGATTCATGTTTAGTTTTCAGATCTTAACAAACAGGACATATCAGGACTTACTGAAATCAGGACTTATTGGAAGTCAGAACTTAATATCAGAACTTAAGGTCATATCAGAACTTAAGTGCGGGAAGACTTTCATATAAGGAAGGAAGCTGATTTACAGTAGAAGATCGAGACTAAAATAAAAGAAGATATGTATGGAAAGAGTTAGAAGGCTGGAAAACTTGTAGAAGATATCTGATTGATATATTTTAAGAGACAAAATTGTATTTCATATCAATTAGAAGTTATCTTGTAACTGTGTACTATATAAACACAGACTTAGGGTTTACACTATATGTGTTATCATTATCGAGAAGATTATACATTGTAACCTAGCAGCTATTAGTGATATTTGTTCATCACTAAGAGAGAACAACAGTTCTTATTGTAGCAGAGTTTATTCAATATACTTGATCTTTGTTACATACTTGTGTTAAATCGATTTGATTGTATTAACACTGTATTCAACCCCCTTCTACAGTGTTGTGTGACCTAACAATAAACAAGTTTTTATGATTTACTAGGGGTCAGTAACGACATCATAGCCCACCATCGGCTCAGCAAAGATCACCGCCAGTGGCGGCAAGGCTTCGAGGTTGCCAAATTCGAACTCCTACTCGAAAACACTACCAATTTTCAAGAACCAAATATCAAATCAATCATGCAATAATCAAACGGAACTCAAACACAAAAGTCGAGTGTAAAACTCTAATTTAACCAAGAAATCGAAATGGGTTTCATCCCGCATAATCAATACACACAACTACACACACATGCATCCTCATATTCATGGATAGGAATCAAAAATAAGCATGAATCCGGTTTTGGATTGAGATTTGGCCAAGAATCAGAGAAACTGAGAGAAGAGAGAGAGATATCGAGAGAGAGAGAGAGAGAGGGAGATGAGAAAAAGAAATGTAAGGGGAAGGGGAGGTAGAAGGTGGATTGAAGGGGTAGTTTGGGTAATTCATAATTGATAAAAAAATTATTTTTTTTCCTTTTCCCTTCTTTTGTAAAAAATGCTATACAAACAATTTTAATAATATAAAACTGTTTCATAAAGATCACGAATAATCTAAATTTTATTTTAAAAAAATATATGAAATTAGCTCTCTCCCCATATTTTTAAAATAATTTTTGAGCGGATGGTTTATTTTCAATGAATTTTGCAATTAATCCACCAATAATAAAAATAACCTTTGAAAAAACATTCTAAAATACCAGGACATCAAAATAAATCAAAAATTCATTTTTAAAAAGCCTCTAGGACCATCCCAGAGATAATAAAACAAATTTCATAATTTGAAATACTCTAATAATTTTATAAAAATATTTTGAGATCAAATAACCCTTATTTTCACTATGTAAATCCTTTTAAAAATATTTAAAATTTTCAGAATCACAGATTTGCACACGTATTTATAAATTAACATATATTCACACAATACATCAACCACATCTCGTATCTATACACCTTCACATATAAACTCTATTTGATAACTAGGTACGCCTATATCAGCTAGAAGATAATTTTAAATAACGATAGAACTTCGCAAACTCGAATCCAAATAAACATAGATACATAGAAGATTCTTTATATTTCATACTTTTACATACTACTATCATTTCCCACTTCAAACTTTTATTAAATCCAGTTTTTACATAACGGGTCGCGTCCCATTTGACGGCCCGACAACAAACCGACTCTATCACATTTTCATATCATAGTTTAAATCTTTTACTGACTCATCAAACTAGAACAATATTTTTAAATACTCTTTAACTATTTCACAGAAATTATAAACAAGTCACAAAATAAAATTATATTTTATTCTCAGAAGCTATATTGCAAAAACCCCAGTCATTACATCCATGATGTACTCTCTCGCGTACACCTCACACCAAACACGTATGTGATTCTATATCCAGGTAAACAATTCCTTGTGTACATCCATAAGGTACGTTCCTACATACTCGCCATATTTAATTCATATATGTCTATAAATCCAGGTACACAAGCCTTTGTGTGCATCATGTGCCATTTAATTCATATATATTTATTTTAAGGTACGTAAGTCATTGCATATCCTTGATACAAAAAATTATTCTAGGTACCGCTATCCACACGTACCTCTACACCATTTACATCTTTTTAGGGTGCATAATTAAATTAACCCATTTATTTTCCATATTAATAAATTTGTTCAAAAATTTATCCCTTTTCCAAGTTCCAAATACTCACTACCCCCTAATTCTTTATCATTAACATATGGTGAAGAACTAAAGCAGTACCTCATATGCGAATAAATTCATACATGCATACATTTCAAAGTCAAAACCAAGCCATATATATACCAAATCAAGCATGTGAATTAAACTTCATTTTATTTATTTCAAATTAAAATCCCGTCGGTGGGGTGTACGTTCACTACCCCCAAGTCTATGAGCATACCAGCTACGCATAAGAAATCGAACCTATTATGGCAGTTACGGGTAATAACCTATTCTTATCATTCCTAAGATTTCCTTGAGTGCACAAAAATCAGCATAATAAATAGTATGTAAAAGCATGAAAGTTTGACTTATCTTTGCTTTTTTCGTGCTAGTTAAGGTTCATGTTCTACTATTGAGATCAACAGGTTGAAGCTATCTTTTGTTTGAGTTTCAGATAAGGACCTTCTTCCCATGACTCAAGCTCCTCCATGACCGTGTATTGGGAAATCAAGTTGCCCTCATAGCCATAAGACTTCCCTTTGCTTGAATGTGTAAACATTCTCTACCCCAAATCTTAAGCATATCGAGAAGCTCAAAGGTTGTTGACTGAAACTGTCAGCTTCAGCTTTAGCTAAGCATCAGTGAACCTAGGTACTTATGAAATGGGTGAAAAAATGGGGGATATTATCTCCATATTAGTATCCATGAACCTGTGAGTTGTGATTTATATACAAGTAATATGAAATATTTTCAATAGGTATAACCATGAAACCCGTTAGTGTTATGTTGATATTAGGAGACCTTCAAGATGTTAGTTACATGCATATTTTACACATCAAGTACATATGTGGATGAACCCGCATTCATAAGTATACATCATTGAACCTATTAAGTGCATGTGAGCTCCTGCCAAACATGTGAAGCTCGGATGAGCTTCAGCTACAAACCTGTGAAGCTCATGTGCGCTTCGGCTGAACCTGTGAAGTTGGGGTGCACTTCAGTTATATATGTGAAGCTCGGGTGAGCTTCATCCAAACCTGTGAAGCTCAGGTTAGCTTCAGCTGAACCTTTGAAGTTGGGGTGAGCTTCAGCTGAACCTGTGAAGCTTGGATGAGCTTCAGCTAAATATGTGAAGCTGGGGTGAGCTTCAACTAAACCTCATAGGTAACCAGGAGTTCCATTGAACCTGCAAATTGCTTGTTACTCCCTGTGATCCTGCTATGATGAATATTCACATGCACAGCTGAACCTGCACATTTTTTTTAGAGCTTTGGCATTCATGTACAACTATTTAGATAGTATACAACAAAGAAAATATCATAATATCCTTTTACACTTTTTCTAGTAAGTGTGCTATTAGTCATAGGTACATGTATCCACCTGAAGCTAGTTAATACCCATGTTTATGTATGGATTAGGATTATAACTTAGCAAATAATAACATGCCACGTACCAAGTAGACCATGCAAACAATTATGGCCTTTTCTTATAGAACACCTCATAGCATAAACGAAATGCACTATAATCAGAGCATTAGGTTCATGGATATCCCAATTATAAAAAAATCTATTCATAGCTATTACCTTGACACCAAAGAAGGTCAAGGTAATAGCTATGAATAGTCATAAATTTCAAATACTCATTCATTTTATTTTCAACTAAATTTCAAATTTCCTTTAAAAGTAGCTATTTTCAAGTTATAGGTCTCCATGATATATACACCTTCTACCCCCGAGTTCTTTATTATAATTTAAACTTATAGTTAAGAACTAGGTTCAAGCACGCAGTCGTACCCCAGTATATAAAACATATACGAACCACATAATTAACCTTAACTAGTTAGAGTATACCAAGTAGCAGATTATTCAAATCAGTTTTAAGCATCTTATGATTGTGAAGCCTAATCAAATGCTATAAGCATATTAAATATTTCTACGCATGCAAGTATTTCAACCAATTAAACACACCGCCAAATCATTCAACATATTTCTTATGTAAATGTAATTCATGTAATAGATTAGAGAATAGATTCTCACATACATGTATCATATTAAGGTGATGGGTGAGTTCAAGAATAAAATTCCATACCTCGAACCTTGCCTAGTATGCCATGAATATGATAGAAGAGCTTTTCTGCCTTGACCTATTCATGTAGCACGGAACCTGCCATTCTTAATGTCATGTAAGCTTCAAATGGGAGCTTGAACCTTGTTATCGAAGTACCTTCGAGTCAACTGTTCCTCCTCGTAATTTCATGGACCTCCTGGCGCCTAATTTCCAGGGTACTCGCATGTACCTGAACCTGTGATGAGGTTCCACCAGTGAACCTTCCCGCGATAGGCTTCCTTCTTAATCTAGTAAAGGAATCTGAACTTGATGACCTTCGAAGGTTCACGAATGTCAATGAACCGGAACCTCATTCATATGCCTATTTTTTGGGGGGTGAGGTTCCTTGAAAAACCTATATAGGTGAAGTTGTTACCAACAGCTGTTCGGGCGCCCCTTGAGTACTCCTTCGGGGTACACAGGAGCACCTGCACCCGTACCTTTCTAGCATGATTAACTACCAAGGTACTTCAAGCACTTCTCCTGTCCTTTTAGGGCTTCCATAACCATATTCACAACCAACTGGACCCCTACCAAGGAGTTCCGGTTTCGTATAAGTACCCCGAAGTTCACACAACCAGTGGAACCCCACTTTATGGACCCCAGGTTCTCACCAGACCCTGAATGTGAACCAATTACATGTACTTATAAGCCCATACCATACCTAAACCGTATCCTCATTTAATGCTTCTAGTAGATAAAGCTTCTTGATCTTGGGGTACTTCCATGAACTTTAATCTCCGAGAGGTCCACACCCTTATGCGTTTTTAGGTCTTTCGATGTCTCCTTTTCCAGGAGGTTTGCCTTTTCATATGAACCTCTTTATTGGCATTCAAGTTTACATGCTACTCATTAACCAGGAGGTTAACATTCTCGACTTCAACTGTGTTCGCCAATTAAAAATTTAACATCCCCATTTTTTCTGGGTCCTCATACGTCTCATCACTAGGAGGTTTACATCCTTGGCTTCAGTTACATTTATCAATCAGGGGGTTCGCACCTTCGGATTCGGCTTCATTTACCAACCAGGGGGTTCGCACCCTCGGCTTCAGCTTCTTACTCTACATACGAACTAAAGCATTGTGCAAACCAGATAACTGTTCCATGATTTCCGCTATAAGAACTTTTTTAGTCCTTAAAATTTTATCAGTTGAACCTCCAAGATGAGGTTCTTCCTTGGGTTTCGAGAACCTCCTGCTATGGGGTAATCTTCATATTGAGGTTCTTCTTGTCACAGACTCCTGCACCTCTCTCCTGGAAACTATCCAAATGGCCTTTACTTCATTAGTAGCTTGAGATTCATCCTCGCAAATGAAGCTCATATGAACCTATCCGGCGACCTTTACCTCCATCAGCTGTTTGGGGTTCACCTTCGTGCCTAAAGCTCAAACCTGATGATCTTTACCTCCATCAGTAGGTTGGGATTTAGCTTCGCGCCTGAAGCTCATACCCGATGACCTTTACCTCCCTCAGCAGCTTGGGGTTCAGCTTCGCGCTTGAAGCCCATATTGACCTATCTAGATGGTCTTTACATCCATCAGCAGTTGAGGGTACGGTTTCGCACCTAAAGCCCATATTGACCTATATATATGGCATTTTCTTCCTTCAACATGTGGGGGTACAGGTTCGCACCTGAAGCCCCTATTGACCTATCCAGATGGCATTTTCTTCCATCAGCAGGTGAGGGTACGACTTCGCACCTGAAGCCTATATGGACCTATTTTCTGGTTGTTCCAGGTCGAAATCAACATAAACAAACCTCCTTTCCGGCCATTTTCCTTAGTACTTTTTCACCAAGACCGTAATACATGCACACTGAAGCCATATCTTTAATTTTACACATTTTACCTATTTTTTCAGATGAGTCATAATATCTTTTTGGGCATACTTTCTTGAGAGGTTGATTCTCCCTCTCGTATGTGAGCTCGATTCACAAAATCCTTGCTTGAGACATCGTTCCTGGGCTTAATTTATAGATTACCACAATTGTTTTTTTTATGAACAACCATCGTCGGGCATCCTTCCTCTCTAAAGATGATGATGATCCCCTCCTTCTACCGTCAAAATATTGTGAGTGGAATTTGATTACAGCACCCCAAATAAATATCACCAGAATAACTGATATTAGCCAACATTGATAATAAGATATATTCTCCTTTATTTTAGGAGGTACGGTCCATATCCGATACTGATACCGTGATAGGGGTATGCAGATGCTACTGCACCTGCACCTCTCCAGCCTGATTGATTATAGAGGTATTTCCAGCATCTCTCCTGCTCTCCTCAGCTTCACCTGGCACATAACTGCACATATCATGTAAACTGGAACCTATACTGAGGAGCTTCAGCTTCATATGAGTATATAAGTAACCTGAGGTTTCCACAACCAGTGGAATCCCGTTTTATGAATCCCAAGTTCTGATTAGATGGTGATCATATTTCAAATATCCATTTTCATGGGTTCAAACTACACTAAAATCATTTCAATTAATGTCAAAGAAGCTCAAAACTCCTTATGAGTCTCAAATTGAGCTCATGTGATATTTTGGGCACAACGGTTTGTAAGAATTTTAAATTAATTTTATAAAATAAGTTCATTAGTTTGGTTACAAGTAAACATGGTTCAAATAAAATGAGACATAAGACCCTATAAAACGAGTCATTTGTGCGATATTCAGTTGGATCGAGTAGTTCATTTTGGAGTTTTGTTCTGCAATCGGGTGCAAGCTGTGACAGATTCTAGGTTGTGTCAGTTTGACTCCGCCATATAATGGGCCTGCAATTGTTCTTAGCTTTAGAGCCCTCTTATGGTTGACAGTAGTAATAGAAAGAGTTGACCGGCTTACGGGAAATTCAATACTTTCTCCTTCATATTTCCTATTATGTACCCCCAATGGCCCATTATCATGTTGGAACTTGGAAGCGATCAGGGTGCTAACTTCAGACGGCTGTTCACAGAATTATTTAAGTATTTTGGCCTTGGTGGATGGATGTATAAGTTTGTGGCATCTACAATAATAAATAAATATAATGACTTCTCATAGTTGCAATTTTGTTCATCAAGAGTTAACTGTGTTGATGAAAAAGTTGATACAATTAGGCAAAAAAGTTACATGCTTAATCTCCAGTTATAAGAAAATAGAAAAATGTTGGGCAA
Source organism: Apium graveolens (assembly GCF_009905375.1). Lineage (NCBI taxonomy): Eukaryota > Viridiplantae > Streptophyta > Magnoliopsida > Apiales > Apiaceae > Apium > Apium graveolens. The sequence continues at coordinate 35,944,718 of NC_133649.1, read as the reverse complement.
TCAAAAGTTGTCCAAATTTTTTTCCCAAACTAATGTGTAAATTTGATTAATCATATTTCTAATAAAAAAAACGGATTTGTTGTAAAATCTGCCGCATGTCATGCCAATATCATTTGGAAAAAAAATGTCAGGGGCAAAGAGAATGTGAGATGAATCAAAGCAAAAGAAAAAGTATTGTTTAAAAGTCTTGGCTTGCTTACAGTTACACTTCCCAGTTCCTCAATTTATCATCCTAATCATTCTATATATAAGTTTGTGCACAACACCTTGACTGCTGCTACTAATACTTTCATTATGCTTTTCTTCAGAGCGAAAGTTCCTGCACCCAAAGGTGAAACTAATACCTTTCATTTTGATTCTGAAATATCGGACTGTCAAATCTGTTGCATCTATACTTAATAGCCCTCCAGATCAACCTCAAGAATCAAAAATTTCAAATGCTGATGCACAAAGGGAAAAGAATTAGAAAATCTACACTGCCCATTTCTAGTTAAAGAGTATCAGTATAAGTGTGTCCGGGTGTATACAAGTTCAACGTTTATTTTGCAGCATAACCATTAACAAGTGTTGCCACATTAATCTTGCCAAGGATGCTTTGGAAAATATAAACAAGTACTATTTGCTCTTAAGTCCAATCTCCGTCCAAGCCAAATCTTTAAATTTATTCCCCATAACTGATAAAATTGCATTGGGATTTGAAGTGGCGGATTGTATCGCATTACTTTTTCAGTTTTCCTATTATATAAACGCGAAAATTTACATTTTGATTGGATCTTTCTTTATAATATCACATTAATTCTACTAATCAAATTGGCCCAAAGTTATAAATTTCTGCGTTTATCATGTGTTCATGGGCACATAATAGAACAATCGTTACTGGTTTATACTGACCCGAACATTTTAATTTTGTATTGTGGCTCCTGGTGATGAATTTCATATCGCACAACCAACCTTTAAATGCATTCTTAAACCGCGACTGGAACACACAAAGAACTTAATTAAGATATATCTACCACTCAACTCCAAGTAGCTTCGTCAATAATAAGTAGCCTGACTGTTGCCCTGACTGTTGCATTTCAAAATTTGTTAACATCATTATCCTGTTATTATTTACACGAGAACAATCAATTCCCTTTAGTTGTTAACTTTTTTCAAAATAAATATATGCGGTATTAGGTATCGTTTACAGGAGAGTGGATTTCGAATATTGTATGTTTGCGCATAGGAATTGATTGGGTAACTACGGCATCTGATTGGGATGTGATTGGATTAGGCGAAGAGCACAACTCCCACTTTATTGCCCCAAGTGCATGTGTAATAGCTTTGTTGATTGTAAGAAACTAAGAATGGTGATGATTTGCTATGATCAAAGACCAAGTACATTAGGAGATGTGGAAGATGGAGCAATGGACAGATTGCAGGAGCCAAAGGGGTTACCATCACTGCCATTACCTTTAGAATCGAAGAAGGTATGTGCTTTCAGTTACCCAAAAAAAAGTCTCGTGCTTAGTGGAGGGTCACTCAAAGATCCCTGTTGTGATAATTAAAGGCAGAGAGCAAAGGTTCTGCCAGCAATGCAGCAGGTGAGGCTTTCTGAGTCTGATTCAAGCCATATCTATGCTTCAGTGTCAGTTCTTTTATGATATTTTTCATTCTAGCTATTTTGTTCAAAACAAGTGGATTTTTTGAATTAGTTCTCTACTAATTGTAATAACATGTGGATGAATGCTAGAGAGGATATATAGGTTGCACGTTATCTTGCTATAATCTTAAACTTTTCTCTGGAATAGAAGTAATGCCAATAATTATGAAAATACTAACACGAGATGGATCTTCCAAAGAACAAGGCTGCTCGCAACTTTTAACTACAGAAACCAGTAAAACTAATCAAAAAGGCCTAAATATGCACCCCTTCTATACTCTAATCAGGTCTTACATTCTTCATTCGCTCATTTATTTTCTGTTAATGTTCGGTTCTAACTGTGTTCCCTATTAGCCTAGCAATGAACACCACACATAATCACTAAAAACCGAGTTTTACTTAATCAACTGCTGCAGCTTCCATTCTCTTGGGGAGTTTGATGATGTGAAGAGAAGTTGCAGAAAACGTCTTGATTGTCACAACCGCCATCGACGAAAACCTCAACCAGAATCATTGTACATGAGTTCCCACAGCTTTCCCTCGGACTACAGAGGTCCGAACTTAATCACCTTCTGCAAATAAAATATTCGCCTGATAGTGAAAAAGAAAATTGGGTTTGAAAGTTAGTAGGCTGTCCATGTGAAATGTCTACCTAAGTTGCAAGATTCCTTCTTTATGTAGAATTATGACATTGAACAGAATTACAGAAACGTTTTAGTTCCATAAAAATTGTTTTTTTGGATTTAGGTACGAGGTGTTTTAAATCCATAATCGTCAATTAGCTCCATCAGTCTACAGAAGTGTTTTGCTTTTTACACATTATTGGAAGGGTTACTGACTTACTGTAATGTCATCAATTTACTAGGTTTGGAAGGCAGCAAAGTGCTTTCAATTGCTTTTCCAACAACTGAAAAATCTACATCATAATGAGAAATGAAAAACTATCTGTACCAGGTAAATGTTAGGAAACAATAACAAATATTCTTTATACATTATTAGACTGGCAAACCTTGCGTTTAAGATCTTCCAAGTGAAGGAAATGATACAGCCTACAGATTCTAATAACACTCCAGAGAGATGTCTCCTCAATTGACAAAGTTGACATTAACTTTTAGATTGAGAGAATCAAAAGTAAGTAATCTTGACATCAATGTGTGTACCCGTTGGAGTTCAGTGGTCCACAAGCATATGGAAGTAGTAGATCCACCAACGGCATTGCTATTAGTTGATCTGGCAACAATCATAATAATAATCAACTTCATTCTACCCAGGCTTTTAGCGGCACAGATAAAGAATGTTCATCGTTGACAGCCACTAATACTGTAAATGGAATTTACAAATAAGTAGAAGTTGGAATCTCCCGGATACTTGTCAACTCCAACTTCAGTTCTGCGAGAAATTGCAGTTACCTCATTGAAGAATCCAGGCGTGCTCTCTCTCATCTTTCAAGAAAGCAAACATAAGCTGCGAGTACTATTAGGAGTGACTTGTCAGCTTAGCAGGAGATATTTAATCTAACTCAGCATACAGACCCCAATCTGCAATTTAATGAACTGTACCCACACTCATATTCAAAAATCAAAAGTTATGGATGAGACTCCAATGGTTGCAGTTGTAACACCAATGCCATCAACATTTTTGACTTTAGCACAGATGAAATATCACCTTTGTTCTAGCAGGCTGTATGAGCAAGGGAATCACAACATATTTTCTTGGAAGCAAACTATAAATTTTTGCCCGCTTCTCACTATTTTTGCAAGTTAGCTTATACCTCTGCGTAACATGTTACTGAACAAAAGACATCATATCTTCCTGTTTTTACGGGTAAAAAGCCGGTAATTTCAGGCTCAGAGTGCATATGATACTGCATTGTTCTAAAACTGCTAAACAAGAGTAATATTGATTTTGGCTGGTGAAATTTTTGTAGTTGCAACTTTCCTAATATTGATAGTAATGTAGTGCATTAACTCAGAATGTTTCAGATTCTGTGGCTCAAAGGATAATCAGGACCTTATGTATTTTAAATTAGTTGACTTGTGATGCAAATTATAGCTGCTTTTGTGAGGGGATGGTGGTCATACATGAAATCGTACGAGGCTGTCTGTTGATGCATTCCCCATGGAAGTTAGGGCCGTAACTCAGGCCGAGCGAGCCAAGTTTCGAGCTGAGATTAATCGAGTTGAGCTGAGCAGGCTCGTTTAGTTAAACGAGCCTAAACTTGTACCCGAACTCGACTCTTTTAATTTTACGAGTCGAGTCGAGCAACGAACGAGCCGGTTTTAACGAGTCGGGCGAGCCAGCTCGTTTAATTTTACACTTAATCGAGTCTAAATCTCTACCTGAACTCGGCTCGTTTAATTTCACGAGTCGAGCCGAGCCGGCTCGAGTAATTAAATGTGCCGGAACCTCTACCCAAACAACGAGCCGAGTCGAGCCCACTTAAACGAGTTCGAGCCGGTCGAGCTCGCGAGCCGCCCGACTCGAATTACAGCCCTAATGGAAGTAAAGTATAACAGCGGATATCTTCCACCATCATGAGAAAACACTTGAGGAGTTTGCATAACCAACTTTAGCTGGCAGGCATCTTCTTAATGCTCGTGTCACATGAACTTTTGCACTGTTCAGTTGTTGGTTGACTTGGAGGGAATAGAAGAAGTCGTGCACATATCAGCAATCATTTAAAAGCGTTAGTTCCTGATGGTACAATGGGAGGTCAATCAGATATCATTGTTGTTGTGGCCATCCTAAAGAAAGGAAATCAAAAAATAGTTATTCTGGATTTCTCTGAAACTAGAGATGAACGTAAGCCATCTCTTTCGGTACCAAAAATACTGTCCCCAACTTAAGAGCCAAAGTTTCTTAGGAAACTGAGAGGAACTCACTACTATAGATCTGCTTATTTTTTATTGCTGTGATGGTGGTATAAACATGTGATTGCTTTGTACCAAAAGAAAAACAATTTCCCGACAAAAAAAACAATATCATCAACTCCATGCCATTTTTCCAAAATATCATTTTAAATATGAGATGGATGTATTTTCAAATGCTATATTAATACACTATCGGCAAGTCTTCTCCTAAAAGAAAACCATTTGCCTTTCAATTCCATTTGCCTTTCAATTTATTACTGAGGCAGTACATAGTATGAAGTGACACTACAAGGCAAGAAGATGCAACCCTTGAATTTTCAAAAATACTTATAACTGCCAAACTTTATACATCATTTACTCCTATACGAACAAAGGAAAATAGACCAAGATTCAGTTCTTCCGTGACAGCCGTGCTTCACTAATCATGCTAATGCTTCTCTTCTTTAGGAACATCTTTCTGTGGCAGCTCCTTTGGTTTTGCGTTCTTCATTTCCCTACACAATTTTCAACAAAAAAATCATGTTAAAAATTCACACAGCTTGCACATACTACTAAATGTAAAATCTATACAACTGCTGAATTCCACCCAAACAAAGAGCCAGTTGGCTTGCCCTGATGCATTTTGGTTAAAAGGAACAAGTAACATTAACCTCAGACAACAAAACTCCTCACGAAAGCATTCAACAACACATCCTCTAATTCCAGATCAAAATTATCATCATATTTCCAAGATTTAACCATTTAAATTGTAGTGCTGTTGCGAGACAGGTAAATCAAATACACTTAAGAAGTCTGCTCTCGTAATTTTTTGAAAAAAGTAAATGTTTTTGGCTTAAAAATAAGTGTCCAAGTCCGAATGTCCATGTCCGAGTGTCGAGTGTCTGACACGGGTACTCCAAGGTAAAATGAAGAGTACGAGTAACATAGGCAACGACGATTAGGGGCTACCAGCTTGTCTTTCATAGTTTAAAAATAAGAGAAAAGGGTTAGAATTTATAATACATGAAGCATTCACTTTCTAGAGAAGTATCACATTAATTGTAAAAACAGTCGATACTATGTCTACATCAGTAAAAGTATTGTGATATACTTGGAAATAAAAAGTTTGGTGATATAAAATTTTCAAATGCATATACAAGATAAGCATTTGGAAATCACTATATACATTTGGTTTGGATTCCATGTAATTAATACATAGATTAAAGACTGGTTCCCGGAGGGGGGGTCTACTAGACCCGTAAACGAGAGTACAAGCTAGTGCGGTTACTGGTGATCAACTTTACCATAATTATAAAGCCTAAACTTACCACTACGGTCTAAGAATATTTCTAACAATTCCAGAGTTGCCTTGAGTCGGCTTGTAAGTTGGACAAAAGTAACTTCCTTTTGCCAAAATATAAATTGGTTCTTAATGAAATCTTAAGAACCTCTGTATATGCTTTGACCATCTAAACTTATATGGACTTTGCAGGTGAGGAGAAATACTGTTGTTTGACAACAGTTCTACTGAGCTTGAAGGTTACGTTTAAGATATTTTTCATTTATAAAGCAAGGTTATCACGGCGCCAAGTCGACCCTCGAAGCCTGAGTACCTTCGTGAAGACTAGTCGACAAGTCGTCCGACTAGTCGTAAAAAGTCGACAAAGTGTTCATTATACGTATAATTACTTGATTTAATATATAATATATTTGAACACGTTAATTTTATAATTTAGATCAAAAGTAATAGAATAATTAGTTCAAAATAAGCATGGTACATCACAATTATGGTTATGAAGCCCCCAAGTCGGGCTACGAGACTCTTGGGTGACCTTCACGTCAACTAGTCGACGACAAGTCGGGCTTGAAGACTCTTGACGCCTGAGTACCTTCGTGTCGACTAGTCGCTGACTAGTCGTCGACTAGTCGTCTTCGTGATAACAATGCTATAAAGTCACATTTTTCATTCTGATTCAGTGTCATTAATACATTATAATTATAGTTGCTCCCAGTACTTATCATTTCTACTTGTGAACAGACTGAAGAATCGGATGGTTTAATGTGGCTGCACATGTACCAGACGTGGCTGGAAGGGCGATGAACAAAAGAATCGTCAACATAGCTTTTATAGAACACGAAACTCTGAGCTAATGATTGTACATCTCCAGTATATTTGTCTAGAATCTCCAGCCCGTCATCTCAACAGGACAAATACAAGAAAACAACTGAACAAATCCTGGTCCTTATTCAATAAACTTGATCCATCTAATAAGAATTTTTTTGTTCTTCACTAAGTCATTTCGTCAATCAATACCAACAAATAAAAAGGATGTTGATTAATCTTGTTAACCCTCTGTTTAATTTGTCTTGACATATGCAGACTGATTTGCAGTATATATGTTTTACGTATATACCTTATTTTTCATGGTTTACGTATAATTGCCAGAGTTCACTGACTAAGAAAGCTTAAAAAAAAATAAGCTGTAACTTTACACACAGTTACTAGTACCCAAAGAAGCTCTTATCTAGTTTTGATTTAGGGCACTATCATTTTAGTTGACAACAAATCAACAATACCAATTAAGAACTTCCTGCGCGCAACATTTCAGATTTGACACACAGGCTTGGGAGGCTTTCACACTGCAGGTTAAGTTTCCAAATTTTCATCCTTATTTTTCTAAATCACTGGATCTTATGTGGTTCATTATCACATTTGACATTTGGGACTTTCTAATCAATAACAGTAAAGGGCTTCCAAGTTCCAATTGAGGATCTACAAGTGCAATAAAATGCATTTAAAGAAACAATTCAGATACATATTAAACTCTACCCCTCCCTCAACCCCCAATGTATTAAACTTATGGGGTTGAGTGGACTACTAAGATCAACAAAAAACAAATATTTCAAACCTCAATGAATGATTTCCTAAATGTGAAATTTAAGATAATTTACAAGTATCAAACCATGTTACCGTAGCTCATCTGAACTTTACCTATATTCTCCTTGTAAATAAAACAAACGAACTACTACTATTTAAGATATCTGCACTAGCATTAGAGTCATGTCAATTTAATAATCATATATATATATAACCAAATTTTAATTAAATAGTAAAACTGAATAATATTTATAGTGTGTTTAACTCCGCAATGTGACCAATTGTTTTGTAAACAGCATTTTACAAAAACATTCCATTATAAATAGCATCAACAGCAAACATATTAAACGAGTGTCTGACTCTCGGAAAAATTAATTTAGTTCAGCTCCAATTGAGTAATCAAATATAGGATAATAGAGGGGGGGGGGGCATACTTAGCAGCAGTGGCGGATTCTTCTTCGAGCCAGTGACGAATCTGACGGACGTTGCGCTTGAAGATGTTAGCAGATTGTTTAACATCACTTCTCATTAGTAGTATCACTGCGCTTACTCCTGCTACTGTTAGTATTAGGTTTGTTAATGCCATCCTGATCTCCCCTTTACTAAACCCTACAAACCTCTGACTATGCCAAATCAGTTTCTATCTATCTTTTGGTTCAGAGCTCATAGTTTGGGCTTTTTGCCCCCTTATTGGGCCTCAGGTTTTGGATTTGGTAATATTTTAAAGTTTGCTCAAATCTAATGTTATTGAAATATTTTTATCTTATTTAGCAAAAAGAATATTTTGTTCTTAAAAATTTATTACTATTAATTAGGTTACTAACCATCCATTATTAAAATTATCATGTTATTTTTATCAAAATAAATATTCAGATCCAGCTGGCATTTAACATAAATTTTTTACAATTTTTTTTATGTTTGTATATATATGTTTATGTAAATTTAAAATACATAAATCCATTTTTCAACTTTCTGAATTTCATATTTCTCCATTTTCACTAATGTATATTGAACGGATAAATATTTATTTGAGTTTACATTTTTTATAATTGGAATATCTATATCATCTGCATTGTTTGTTATTTTCTTTTAATTTTTAATCAAATTTCACTTTCTTGTCCCATTTTTGTGTATCGTGGATGGTATTGGAATTACCAATGTTGGATTGGATTTTGGCCTCAATCGTTAAGCATCACACCTATTCTTGACATTAAAGTACACAAAAACTTCGAAATATCCTTTAAGAGTTGTCTGGTTGATACCAAAAAATAGATGTGAAATGTTCTTTGAAGTTTGAAATTTTTCAAACATGAAAATTCTAAATTTTAAGATAAATCCACAAAAAAATGTTACTTTCACAAAAAATAACTCTATATTTACAAGATTGATCGGAAAAAAAATACACTTTTTATTCGATACTAAACAATAATAGGTCAAACTTGAACTAGACTAACTTTGTTTTCCAAAACTTAAACTTTTTTGAAGATGAGACATGCATCAAGTTAAGAATTTTAAAACATTCAATAACTGATTATGATAAGACAAGGTGACAAGATGCATTATGAATAGAATAAACAATAAAATTCATCACAACTAACGAATTTCCGAAGAAGTTTCAAAATAAGCAAGACAACATAATGCAAAACTACAAGTTATCAATACATATTAAGAAATCGGTTGCTTCATTGCTTGCAGGTTGCAGAGCTAACTAGAAGGGAGGGATGACATAAATTTTCCAATCATGAAGAGTGGTTATCCCGTAGTGATATGGACACCAATGGCAATGAGGAAGATAGTGATTAGGCCGAAGAAAATGATTGTGTGAACTAATATAGACACGCCGCTTGTTTGAAAGTTTGCAAACTCTATGGCTCTACTTTTACCCGGAAGCTGAAACAGCAGCCCTGGTGTCAACAGCACAAAGAGAACCACCGCTATCACCACCGGTCCCCAATCTGCCATGCTTTTCCAGTCGACCAAGGAGCACAAACTTTAGTATTGAGTAGATATGCCACAAGAGGGTTTAACAAATGTTAGATAAGAGGATTCTTTATTAAAAAGGTGGAAGAAGAGGCAACTGTCGAGTAAAGACAAGAGATAGGTCATAGAACCGGCAATTCAGAATATGGTTACCCGCCACGGGGCTTACCTGGCTATCTTGATTTTTGACATGACATGCAGGACGGCAGCCTTGCTTTAGCTGAATTGTATTTTTGCTGAGAGATGAGAATCTAGACCTTAAAAAAACTAAGCAAACACCAAGCAAAACCAATGAGTCATTTATATATCTACACCAACATGTTTTCTTATGTTGCTTAGATGATTTCCAAGACCTGGCTCTTTAACAAACTCAATAAGAACAGCCCAATGAATATCTTAAATCATAAGTTCAAGTCCAATTATTCGATCAGCATTATTGCAATTGAGAGCACAAAGTAGATGCAAGTCTGACCAGATGGCTAATTATCTAGATATAGTATTTAAATAGTTATATAGTGAACAAAGATACAGGGCATCTATTGATCATATGAATGACCACAAAGAGTTATCTTTTTCTAGTATGCTATGTATTTTTTCTAGTACTTTGGATTTTTCAGAGTTTGCATTCCCAATCTGCCGAGCTGGACCAGGGCCAGTGCACAATAACAACATCGTAGCTAGAGGCTAAGAGGCAGGAGCAACCAAAACAGAGGACACGGCCTCCTCTGAAGTGATAGATTGCTCATTAACATGACCCATTCCGGACAGTGGGCATCCATCAGAAAGCAGTGGGATGGTAGGAACCAAATCTTTGATATAAGAAAGCAGTTGGTTTATCCAAGCTAAGTGGTCTACCAATTGTACTTGTAATATATGCAAGTCCCTCTTGGGTCCAATGGGGAGTGTGCAGCACAGCAAAAAATTTAATCCAACATGAAATACATTTCATGGCATTCTTATCAAATTGTGAGCCTTCAATCCAAAGCTGCAAAAATTATTTTTCCCCATCAATAACGATTGAATTTGAAGCTAATACAACATCTTTATCATTCAAAAGAGGCAAATTTATAGTATAAAACCCTTTGAAATTGAAGGAAACACGAAACCCTCCTCACTCCATAGCTTCATCGCTTGCTCTTAAATGAAATTAAAAGACAAGTTCCCTCCCACAAAATAACCAAATATGCTAGCATCCCATCTACTTCTAGCTCGTTTCAAGATGCAGACCCGTCCTCAAGAACAGAAAAACTAGCTTATAGTCTGTAATTCAGACCGTACAACAACACATTTCTACATTTCTACTAATATCATTACCCATAAAAACTTATTTCCACTTTTTTGGAATTGTCATGGAGACGAATGACGATGTTCAGTGAAGTCTGCCTCCTTAGTGATTTTATCAAACAGCACTCAATTGCCACTATCATGTCAATCAAGCCACGTGATCTGCCTTACTCTAATTTTTCACAGCAATCGTTCTTACAAATGTAGTTTTAGCCTAGTGGAAAAGCTCAGGCTCGTTCCCACCTCTTTCACCTAAGACGAGATCATGAGTTCAAGTCCGTCTCTCACAAGAACCAAAAACTAGAAGTCTGTGGTCTCGAAATCTCATCTCACCTTTGCAAGTTTGCTCTATTTTGCTTCCATAGGTGAATACAAATATTTAGCAGGGCCAAATAGATGGCGTTGCAGGTAGTTTCTTCACTACACAAATAAAAAAATACATTCATGCCTGTATTCCTCTAACAACAATGATATTAGTTGAAGGCTGGCCGCTGGGATATACAAATCCTCCAAAGCCAGGTTTCCCAATAAAATTCTTCCTACTTTCCTAGTATGTTGTTTAGCCTGTTTTCCTAGAAATAAATTTTTTGGCATGAACTAATCCTCATCAAAGCATAGCGGAGAAATTGCAGAAATCTGCTCTCAGTTCTATTATATGGTACACCTGATATTGTACATTAAATATAGTGTATAGGCATGTATAGGGTCTGTGACATAGACCCCTCCTGTACTATAATATTGAAGAACTAGAAAATAAATTCCAAGTAGCTGCAGATAATTGGATATAGTTTAATAGACTATTTGTTCCTCAGCAGAGCCAACTCGAGTTTAGTAAGTATAGAACATCCAAGGAGAAGCGACAGTCTTGAATACTTTGTCCTCTAATGGTGCAAGGATTTAATTACACACTGCCTAATGCTTATGTTCTATATGCACAATATGTTGCAATTAAAGAAGATTAACATACATATGAAGCCACTGAAGTGAGATCCAAGACTCAAACATCTTCAGATAAGAAGTAGAAAAAAATGAAACCAACTAAACACTAATGCCAAACTTGACACAACTCCATACTTTGTGGTGTGAATTGAATGAATAAGATTATAATCGGCTGGGTACAACTGGAGGGAATCATTAGGCTAACTTTTGGCTAATATGAAATTGTGGACAGCCCTGGACATGCTTAGTGTTCAAGCTCCCAACTCAATCTGTCAGAACGAAGCACGCTCTTGTCACTAAACTATACTCACTACAATGTGATTATTATATGTATAAGTGCTGCATGTTTTCTTGGTAACTGAAATAGCAAGCCAGGTTGCAAGAATAGAGACAGCACCATTCTTATCAACACTGGTCCCAAATCAACCATTTTGATCTATAGTCCTGCTTCATTCTCTTTATTCCCAGTGTTCAAAAACATCTATAGTTTCATTTATGTCGTTAAAAATTGAGAAATTACTAGATCCTTCATCCTATTATTTAAACAATGAGACAATCTTTAAGAACATAGAAAAGGACCAAAGTAAGAAACAAAACTAATCACATCGCCATCAAGATATATAAAAACACACACATATGTATTTAGAGGGAAACTTGAAACCACAAGCGGATGTGCCTCACAGAGTGATTATAAAGGGGAATGTAAATTGTATTAATAATTAAGTAGCAACATACAAGTGAACACCAATGGCTAACAAGAAGAGAGAAATGAGAAGAAAGTAAATAAGGGAGTGAACCAAAATGGATGCACCGCTTGTCCTGAAGCTACCAAACTCAACCAGCTTGTTATGCCCTGGAATCTGAACCACAAGTCCGGGTGTTAGTAGTATGAACAACACCACTGCTACAAACACTGGTCCCCAGTCTGACATTTTTCTCGCCGAGATCTCTCCCTCTCACTTATTAGATCACCACCACCACTCACTTTTCAAGTTTTGTTTTTGGTACTAAAGTAATCTTAACCAGCTGTTTAACAAAAACAAAAAATATCTTAATTAGCTGTTAAGCAGCCAACTTACTTTTGTCTTATGCAGTAATCTTTGAGGTGTTGGAATGTGTGAGCTATATGTTACAGTAATTTTAAAATTAAATTTTCTTCTTTCTATCCTTATTAATAAATATTTTTCATAAATGGGTTAAAGTTTATTTTAAAAAATAATTTAGCTTTGTCAATCTTTAAAATAACAAAATTTACGAAAAACGAATTTGTAATTAGTGCTACTTTGAGATGAAAAAGCTAAATAATCGTATATTAACCTAAATAATATAAAGAGGGGATCCAATTGAAAGCGAAAACGCCTTGAAATCATTCAAATTTAAACAGTATGTTGTTTGTGTAATCGAGAGAGAGAGAGAGAGAGAATGGCTATGGAGGTAGAGAAGAATGAAACAGGTTTCAAATACTGGTTTCCATCTCGTCGCCGCTTCTTTCCTGACTCTCCTTTCTTCGCTTCCGGTAACGTTGAGAGAGAGCTTCTTGCCAAACAGGTTCTTCTCCATTTCCATTCATTCTCATGCTTGCCACCCGGAATATTTAATTTTAGAAAAAAAAACACAGTGTCTATTGTTTAAATTATTTATTTGACCAATTTTATTGGATATTCGTTTATAGAGGTTCTACTGTACTTGTAACTTTGTGTTTTAATATAAGTTTACTATGCATTTCTCCATACTTGTGGTTATGTTTTTAAGTTCAATGTTTATTTACTTGAGCCATTTTCTATCTGTAAATATCAATCAATTGATTTATTTTGATGTCTCTATTATTCTTTTGTTTGTATTTAAGATGACAATTTACTTACAAGAAATCATGAAAGGCTGGGAGGAATTATTATGTTCAACTGATTTACTTGTGGTTTTTATGGCCATTACAAAAGGCTTTAAACACTAACTAAACTGACCTATGACTTGTAAGTTCCAAGCTTACAGAACCACATAGGTTAAATTGAAAATATAGGAAAAACTATTAACTTCCTGAAAGATCCAGACTTACGAACAAACTTGCTGATGCATTTCTATTTAACTACTTTTGATGCATTTACCGCTTTAAGTGCCATAGAAAATTTTTCAAGATGTTCATGCTTAACTGGCTTTTTCTTTAAGATTGCAACTTGTAATGACCTAATTTCACAATTGACAATACGCTCGTTCACTATGAAATGGAATTGCACATCAATATGTTTTATGTCAATGAAAGACTAGATTCGTTGACGATGAGTCATGTCCTTGATCATTTTTACAGAACCATGTGTACTTTTTCAATCATCCCGGTCCCCAAAATGGTTACTATTTGTGCGAGCTATGAGATTTGTATTAACATTCTTACTTCCTATAGAGCAACCTGAACTCAGTATTAATCCCATTAGGATACCTCAAATTCTCTTGGCTGTCAATCGATGTGATAAGTCTATGCTTGACATGAACTTGTCACTAAACTCACTCCATACATCGAATTTCTCCTAGGCGCTTTTACATACCAAATACTCCCAATTGCTTGTTTGGACATAGTTGCATCAACTCCAGCACCTTTATCGTCTTTTGATAATCTTGTCCGTGGAACAATAGGCTTTTCACTGGATTATTGCTTTCTATACCAATCGATGCTAGAACCTCTCGAGCATATGTCTTTGGTAGAAAAAATTCCAGATGTGCTTGGTATAACTTCTACACCCGAGAAAATGTCTCAGTCTTACAAAATCAGACGTGTTTCCTGACATCCTTGAATTGAATATCTAAACTCGATATACATGTTTTTATTTGTTCCTGTATATATTAAGTAATCAACATAAGGTCTAATTATCAAAATAATACCTCCCTTGAACTTGGTGAATAAAGTGTGCCCGACAAAACAGTTTCCAAGTAGATGTTGAGATTTTGGTGCAAAAGATTAGTCCTGCATCTGGAAAGCAATAGGGTGCAAGAAAGCAACTGGCGGTTGGAGATTACTACTAATAACAAAAGACCATTATGAAGTTGTAGTTCGAAGGCTTATTTGTTTGGTTTCTGATGAATGATGATTGATTTTTACTGTAAACAATGAAATAAATGAGCATGTCAATCCAGTCAGAAGGATATGGCTCAATAATATTCACCTTTTCTTAGTTGAGTTTCTTTCTACTCTTTTTTTTCTTTTTCCTCTTTTTTGATATTTTATATCTTATATACTATTTTCCTTGTTTTCGGAGCTTCTTACTCGATTTTTTAATGCTAGTTTATTTGGTTTAACCCGATATTGGCCCCAGTTCATTAGGTAAATATTGAGGTTTCTTCTCTACTTGAATTTATCTGATTGTAAATTTTTGTTACAATCCTAATTATGATTTTTATATCGACTCTCATTGATTACAAGCAATTCCTTTTATCTCTTTTAAGAAGCACTGGTTATGATTTTCTCATGTCACATTAGTGGTCGTAATCTTTCTGAATAAGCTTATGCACTTTATTGTTCGTGCGCAAGGGGGGAATGAGTGGCCTTATTTTAGGTCTTAATAGTTAGGCTTTGACGTACAATATTAACAATAGCACCTCAGTTGGACAATAAATATATATTTAACTATTATTTTATCATTTTATTGTCAATTAAAACACATTCACACACCTATCTTGTCCTTGACAAGGTTTTACAAGAGTGGCTCGATTTTAAGAATTTTGCAACTTTGGACCAGAATATTGGCCAAAAATACCGGAAGAATTGTTTTTGGTTGAAATGCTGTAATCAGTTCTCTTTCCTTATGTAGATTTCCTCTACCCAAGTAGTTGCTACTATGGATTGTGATTTATCTTACTTCATTTGAGCTACTTTTAGCATTTATATTTATTAATGCATGAATATGCAATCACTATGATGTTTAAAGTACATTTTAAACTGTATAGTATACTGTAATGAAAGAACCAGGCACAACTGACGGAAGGCTATACATGCGACTTTGCTATTGGGTCCTTCATGACCTTTTCGTATATCACCGATGGCGTAATTATCGAACTTGCAATATAGTTATTTTATCAGATTGAGTTTCATTTATGTCTATGTTGTTCATGGCGCATATGAGAAAATTTTCATTTCTATAATTATTCTGCTGAATCTTCTTCTCTGTTAAAAAATTGATTTTGTTTTTAGAAGTTTACTGATGGTGCCAGATTTCCTGTACTTGGTCTTCTTCGTTGCATGGAGTTGAGTAAATTTTGATACTTGATTATTATTTTCCAACTACAGCTTGCTTTAGATATAACGGAAGATGAAAAGCAAGAACTTGCAAATACAGAAGATCGAGAAAAAAGGTAAAGTAGTTAGTTGCATTCTCCCTTTTCTGCAGTCAAATTATTTTAATATTGCCTTGTAGTTTGTCGTTATTGAAGACTTAATTATGACTTCATTATTGTTTTCTGAGTAAACTAGTGATGCAAACTGATGCCTCAAAGAACTTGTTCAAGTTTATTTAATAATTATGGTTTTGAATGATGTTCTAGTACTATCAAATGCTTATTATATGGCTTGCACATTTTTGTTGTCCTACTAGGGGAGTGTCTTGCCCTATTGTTGGTTGTGGCATGCATATGAATTCCTTGGAGGATTTTGAAGACCACTACAATGCACGACACACTGCGTCTTGTTCAGTGTGTTCCAGAGTATACCCTACATCACGCCTACTCAGCATACACGTGTCTGAAGCCCATGATTCGTTCTTTCAAGCAAAAGTTACTCGTGGTTATGCTATGGTATATAATTTCTTCCATCTCATTTTATGAGGTGTATGATCCACCCAAACCAGTTTGTTAAAAATTTAAGTATCGAAAAAAATAGTGATTCCATTTAGCAGACATATTATTGATCCTTGACTTGTAAAATTATGAGATTCTGTTCTGTTGAACTTTTCCGGTATTAGAGTTTTCCTTTATGAATGTTTTATTGATGTATATATTGTTCAACAGTATGAGTGCCTTGTCGAGGGTTGTGATGCAAAGCTGAAAAGCTATAAAAGCCGACAACAACATCTGGTGGACAAGCATAAATTTCCGACTTCTTTTGAATTTTTCAAAAAATCCCTTCCATCAAAGAAACAAAGGCAGAAGAGCCATCGTAAACAAGCCGTCAAAGTGGAGAAACCAGCAGTCAAAATGGAGGAGACTTCAAGTGCAATGCAAGTTGATGAAGAAACCCTGAGTGGACTAGTTTCGGCGGTCTCTAAATTGAGCACTTCGGATAGCTCACCATCATCAGTAAGCTTTGGCCGCCGTCACACCCGTGGTCTCACATTTGTCCCTAGATCAGTTCAGCGGGATAAAAACCCAGACTCCGCACCTAGAGGAACATCGCGATAAATATGTTCCCGCAAACCCAGATCCTCAGAGTGAAGGCCTTGAGCTTTTCAATATTAGTAGGTGAAGATCGAGAGCTAACTGTCAGACTATACCGTTTTTTCTGAGGATTCTCAAATTAAGTTGTAAATTGCTCACCATTTGGTTATAATGGTTGGGGCCGCAATCAGAGATACCAATTATGGTTGTGAACATCCTGTCTACCCAATAGTTAACCAATGCAGCAAGTGGATATGCAATGTTTGTTGTGATATTGTATCTTTGTTTGCTGCTCTCTTGTATCTTTGTATTAGCTGCAGATTCTTCCGAGATTTCATTACAGATTTTTTTGGGTACATGCCTGAAACTTTTTCAGTACACGGTGACAATCAAAAAATACATTATATATGTGTAATGTATTTTTTCAATCATCGTGAATGTTACTCTTTTCAACAGATAAATGTTTGAGCAAGTATTAAGTATTTATTGAATGAATCAACACAAATCAATAAAAAGCAACCGGAATTTTTTTTGTAGAAAACTTTAAAAAAAAATTGACGTCCATGAAATTGCCAATGCCGACCATATTTTCAAGTATATATTGGAAATGGCGAGTAATATAGATTTATTTTCTTAGTTTCTAAATAAAAATCAACTATGACATGCTATTTTTCAAAAAAAATAAATATGACATGCTAAAAGCTAACCCGGATAATATTGTCCAATCAAGTACCTGACTAAGCAGCCAAGTCAGCAAAATTGCGTAAAACTATATTCAATTTTAAAATAAAGAATAAATCTTACTCTTTTTTATGATTAACTACATTTTTAAAGTCAATATAAATTGTACACACACCTTGGACATATAGACACAAAATCCAGTCTATACCGGCGTCTCCTCCCTATTATCCCAGATCTAAATCTCTCTCTGTGTTCAAAGATGGACGCCATCGATTCAGTTTTCGATCCATTGAGAGAGTTCTCCAAAGACAGTTATCGTCTTGTGAAGCGCTGTCACAAGCCTGATCGCAAAGGTATCCCCCCCCCCTCTCTCTCTCTCTATCTCTCCCTCCCTCTCTCTCGTTCTCTATCTCTCTCGTTGTCCCTCTCCCCTTTCTTATCTCTCTCTCTCAACTCTTCTCTCTGCATCTCACTTACTTGCATATAAGTTCGATTTATTTATATATGTTCAATTGAAGTTGTTTTGATCACCGATCTGTGTTTTTTTGGTTGTGATTGTGTATAGAATTCACAAAGGTGGCTTTCCGTACCGCGATCGGATTCGTAGTGATGGGATTCGTTGGATTCTTCGTTAAGCTTATCTTTATTCCCATTAACAACATCATTGTCGGCGCTACTTAATCAGGTATTTTATTTTATTTTATTTTTCAATTGATGTAGATTATACTATTTTAATTGTTTTCGTAATTTTGATGCTAGGTTTGGTTCTTTTTAGCACATTTATGTTGAAACATGTATCTATGTGCTCATCTTGTTTGATTTGCTGAATTTTATGTTTAGATGTTGTATTTGTTTGTAATTATGAATGATGCTTTAGTGAAGATTAGAGTCTTGGTGATGGCTTTTAAGTTTAGGTTGTTTGTGTTGCAATTGTAATTAAATGCTTTTAAAAGTCTCTCATAATTTGAAGATCTATTGTGTAAATGTTGTTCTAGGTGATAGTGATTTGGGAGATTTTTTATTTTTTTGAATAATCAAACAGATTTGTGGTTATACATCTTGTTGTACTGACTGTGGTTATACTTGAAAGAAAGGACTCTAAGTTTTGAATGTAAGTTGAGTCTGTATTCTGAGGTAGTAAGTAAAAGGAATTGTGATTTGTTATCTTACATAGAGTTACAAGTTTTGCTTGGTAAATTGGGTATGATAGTGTTCACTTTTCGTTATTTGCATTTTGGCAGTTGCTAAACTTGAATCAAGTTTGATAATGTAGCTATTTATGTGATGTGTACTTAAACTTAACCTGTGTGTTAAAAGTTACTGACTTGGGTTAACTTTTTTTGTAGTGGATGCAACATTGATGGAGATGGACACACACCAGAGAAGACTATGTTATGCATGGTTTTTAATTTAGAAAAAGAAAAATACTAGTACTGTTGAACTCTTTGTAGTCCATTGTTCTTTTAGTCTTGTAATGTTGAATTTGTTGAACTCTTTTTTTATTTTTCTTTTTTGGTGTTATGGAGCAATCTAAAACGGTTCTTTTGGTCTACATGTTATAAATTAAATTGAGAATACTGGTCAATATGTTGCTATAATGCCTTCTCGAGTATAGATTTCATTTTTATAATTTGTAATAGTGTTCAAGTTATGTCCACAAAACTGATGTGGAATTGCCAATTGTTTGATAATTGGGTCAGGGAGGTGATTGATTCATTCCCTCACAAAATGTG
Source organism: Apium graveolens (assembly GCF_009905375.1). Classification (NCBI taxonomy): domain Eukaryota; kingdom Viridiplantae; phylum Streptophyta; class Magnoliopsida; order Apiales; family Apiaceae; genus Apium; species Apium graveolens. The sequence goes on along the minus strand of NC_133649.1, from coordinate 35,925,377 downwards.
GTACCAGGATTGTCATATTACAGTAGCAACCTTTCAAAACTGATATGCTTTCATGTCTGACCTACACCAACCTAGTGTTAATATTTGTTTGCAGAGAGACATTTGTCAATTGTGTCTTGTTATTCTTTCTTTAGAAAATCCTAATACCAATTTAGTTTTATATTTGTAGAAGAGAAACATTTGTCAATAGTGCCTTTTGTTACAATTCTTTGGAAAATCGATGTTATTGTGGTACTGCTTGGTTGATGGTTCTATAGAAATAAATTGTTACATTGTAACTCATTTTTTTACTGACCATATGCTGGCCCGGAGATGATCTGGACTAATGGAGACTCGATAGAGAATATGGAACCCCCATTTGCATGTAAATAGCAAGCCAACACTACGTGTATGATTGAATTCTTTTTCTACTGCAGGTTGCTTGGTTTTAAATAAAACAGTAGTGAAAATTTGTCGCTCAGCAGGAATTTTTTTATGCACTCGGGGATTTCACCATTTCACCTAATTAGATTAGAATTGATCTTAACGAATTCATAGAAATAATCATATGATCTGAATGGACACAATACCTCGAGAAACAGCATGTTAAATTTGCAAATAAATATGATTCTGAATTTGATATATCACTAAGATGGCTCAGTAGTGATTCACCAGAAAATCTTACACATTTCATTGTTCCATTCAAGATTTGAAGGTGCGTTAAATAACCTTTACGTGCCTGGGATAAATAAACATGCATATTAAATTATCAATAAGGCTATCAAGTACAGCTTCAGTGCTCTTTATAGACAACAACTTTTAGGAAACACGGCAAAAAAAATTAAAAGCTCGCTAGCCATTCACAGATATGGTTTGTTTATAATTGCATCATATATCAGCAATTTGGTTCATCGGTTGTAGTATCAGCTGCTGAAGCCAAAATTAACTGAGGTTCAGAAAGCCTGGCCTCCTTTCTAGCTTTTCGGCGCTCGCGCTGCACTCTGAAGGATTCTCTTTTCCTAGCTCTATAGCTATTGGGGTTTTCTGGTACCACAACACGGGGATAAACACTAATCTGACAACACACAAACAACATTATAGTTAGGGAAGTGGCTCATTTGATTACTATTGGAGACGAGCATTCTTAAAAGGGAAGTGGTTGCTTGATCAATAACTGAATTCTCTAGAAAGTTCACCTGTTTCCTGTCAGGCCCAAACTTCTCAAATTTCACCAATCCGTCTATAAGAGAGAAGATGGTGTGATCTTTGCCAAGCCCGACGTTCTTCCCTGGATGAAACTGGATGTATGACAGAGAAGAAAGGAACATTAGACGGCTATAATCAACACAGGTTGCATAGCAGTATATCATGGCAAAAGGGGTCTACTTCACACAAAAAACCAATTCAATAGGAACAGGCAGATTAAAAAGATGTATTTGCGTAGATATTACCTTGCACTAAAGGTCAACTAAAGCTAAATCCCTACTACACTCATATTTAGTATAAAAAGTTGTTGGCACATTCATGCAAGACTGGTAATAAGGATTTATACGTAGAACACCACCTCAGCAAACACAATCCTTGGAAATCCGTTCAAGACTAATTTTACAAGTAAAACCAGTCAAATTACTTTTTCGGTTCATGAGGGTTCAGAATGTTGGCCAGAAAAAGTAATCTAGAGAAGCAAGGCAAATTAGAATCGATAGTTCAATAGGATTAATGTTTACATAATGACTGTTCTCAAGCTGAGATAGATCAGTAGACATTAAAACAGCACCAGCAATCCATATCAAATTCAATGGAGAGCAACAATATCTACTCTGCTGCCCCTTGTAGGAGGAGTTGAGAGAGTGCGTTCATAAAGTCAATACATCTAGATTACTTTATAAAGAGAAAACCACAGACTTATATATGCATCATGCAGTTGAACATTCACCACAAATATCAAACTTGAAGATAAAAAAATAGAAGTTCAGATTGCCTTGGCAGCTTGGCCACAACTTCCATGGCACTTGGTTACTCTTTCAGCATCAGATAAGGTCAAAAGACCTGCATACAGATTACAGAGTGCAACCGGGTTCCAAAAGATCTTTCCTAAGCGCACTGCACCAAAAGGCAGCCCGCCTCTTGTACAATAGCATAAATACTTTAACTTTAGCTACCTCTATATACAGAGAAAATCCAGAAACAACTAAAAGCAGCAAATTAAAAGTTGAAGACTATTTCTCTGAAAAATAAAAAGAATGTTCCCTGCTAAACCAAATGTACTATGATAGTTAAATATGTTTTTAACTAGTAAACAATTGTAGAACTCAACCATTTTCCAGCTCTAAATTCCTAGGTCACTCCCAGCTTCTAACTACATTTCCCACAAGTAAATCAAAACTTAATTTTTAGTACTCAGTAGTCTAACATAATAAAATAATGCAGTTCCCGCCACCTTTGAGATGCCCCCTATAAAGCTTATCAAAAACGAAACGTATAACATCTAAGTTCCCAACTCTATATGGATAAGACCACAAAAACAGGTGTTTTACGAAAAATGCCTTACCATTAAAACATGATACCCATATATATTCCACTACTTGGTTCAATAACTAGAAAAGACTTAAATGCCTTCAATGAAAACAGTACAAACAAATCACTACATGCATCTACACCCCCCCGACCCTAACCAAATTTTCCAACAAAAGCACTTCTGCAAAACATCGAGAGCAACATACATATAACTACAATATAACTACATTATACTTCTGACGGAGTCACTTGCACAACCTACATTGTAACCATTATCTAACAAGAGTAAGAAATACAACCATCAACTGTCTTTTCCATGATTACATTTCTCCGACATCAACATCAGCATTACTATACCCCTTACATTTACTTCACAAAATTATCCACATTTCAAAACAGATAATCAGCATTTCCATTAGACATACATCAACAAAACCGAACCTAACCAGCAAAAAAAAATCAAAACAATCTCGAAACACAATAAATACGATACCTTAGTACCGCGCTGACGAATGATAATAGAACCAGGCTTAGCAACCTGATCACCATAAATCTTAACACCAAGCCTTCTTCCAGCAGAATCACGGCCATTCTTAGTACTACCAGCTCCTTTCTTATGCGCAGCCTCAATCGTCATCGGAGGATTCATCGGAAACGAAATTGTGAGCTTCTGACCAACATTAATTGTCCCAAAATCACCTCTGAAACAAACAGATGAAGAGCTTGATGATAATGACAAGCCTTTGAATGCTCCAATTAGGCTTAAACTTACGGCCGTCGCCGCCATTGCTCTGCAAATTAAACAGATAAACAATTAGTAATATGTGTGTGTGTAATTTTGGTGTGAAATTTTGTTGAGCTTACTTTACTCTCTCTGGAGAGATTGATTGATTGTGTTTTTGAGTGATTGGGAGGGAGATAATATGGATACTCAAACCTTATCCTCATATTATATTGGATTGGACCCAGCCGTGTTTTGGGCCTTGTGCTATGGATTTTTGGGCCTTGTGGAATTATAATTTTTGAAATATCGTTTTTTTAAAATTACACGAGTTTCCTTAATTTTGTGGTAGCCTGGGAACTTGAACTTCTTCTCATTAAGTCACAACTTACAAGTTTCAATATAATTAAAAATTATTACTCCCTACTTCAATGAGAGTGGGCCTCCATTTTCACATCTAGAATTTTAATCACCCATTCTCTTCTCCATTTCGCAAATCTACAATTCTCTTTCATTTCACTCTTTCATCTTCTCTTTTATTTTATTATTTTTTCAAAATTTCGAATAAACATCTTTTATAGGTGTGATCTAATCCTTTTTGGGTGAGATTTTTCTTGTACCTTGTTATCAAGGTTGTCCCATATTTTTTTTTGGTGTTAGTATATTTTGTTTAAAGTATTTGTGTATGTTGTTGGTTCCGCTGGAAAGGATTTATATGGTTTTTTGGCAGATCTTGTTTATTTACATAAAAAATGAGACGGTGGTCAATATCACAAGTGCTTACTTTTCACAACAAAAGATTATTCATAGTTTGGGGGCATTTGTTCATCCGGTTTTAGTTGATGTAACTAAAAATTCTGAATATTGGGCTACATATGATATTAATGTGAAGGTCAATTATGATGTTGCTACTATCTTCAAGGTTGGTGTTGGCTGGATTGTTAGGAAAGTTATTATAATCCTTTTTATTTCAAATAATATTATTCTATTTGTTAAGCAATCTGAATACAAGACGACTACTTGTTTAGTTCGTTTATTTATTTCTCAATCAGGTTGTATTATCAGTTCGGAGGTTTGTTCTGATTTTCTTCCGGTATTTCAATGAATGTGTTCTATTTTGTTTGTCAAAAATAAATTATTACTCCCTTCGTCCCAATATTACACAATTTATCTAAGAAATTATTAAAATAAGTAATTTACCAGATAATTAGTCATTTCTACAGCCTTATAATACATTGATTTTTTCTATATAATTTATATACCTAACTATAAATATTAAAAATAAGATTATTCAATTTATAAAATGGAGAAATGGGTAATTTTGATATTTTTAAAAATTCCTTTCTTATACATCTTCTTTTTTTCAAAAAAAAAATAGTTTTAAAGACTAATTACAAAAGTACATTTTTAAGTTTAATTTAGAAAAATATGACCTGCAACTTTGCACCTGAAAATATAACTTTTTTTTGTTTTTCTGAATGTTGATTTTGAAATATATTCGGTTGCTTTTGCTGTTTTTTTAGTTAATTTCGGTTGCATACATTACAAATCAAATCAATTTCAATTCAATATCTAAGCAGTCAAAATTAACAAATTAAATTTATATTTCTTTGTCACGTGACGTCAAACAATTAATATTCACGAAAATAGATTAACTAAATCAACCAAAACGTAACTTCATAATTCAACAATCAACCGGGAAGCAAAAATGGCAGCATACCAAATTCAATATAATCAATTGATTACAACTTTAAAAGTAAGCATATCAACTAATTACAGGTTTCCATAAAACCTTACAAGTTTCCTAATCCGCGCTCAAGACCTAGAAAGATTAGTGTGATTTCTGCAATCAAGCCCGAAAAGTTGAGTTGGTTCATACGGTTAAAGGAAGATGCGAATGTGTACGCACCTCCGGAGTGCCCTTCTTAGCTTATGAATTACACACAGAGGGGGGTGAATGTGTTTTAGTGTTTTTATGATTTTTTTGAAGTGTTTATGGTTGTAAACAAAGTAAATTAAATCTTGTAGTAAGATGTGTTAAAACTGAAATTAAACATGCAACAATGAATAACACAGATCTTTCAAAAATCACTTAATTTTATATTAAAATTAAGAATATTTTGCTACATAATTTCTAGGCTCCTCATTGATAAAGAGCTTAGCTTATTTATTGAGAGAATATAAGATTTTCTTATCTAATTTTTGTTACAACTAACAAAGGACCAGTGTTAAGTTTATATCTCAGTCAATTGCTGGTTTACACAGTGTATAATAAGAGATGTTATTCATTTTAGTAAATTATCACTTATCATTTTCCATTTTAGGAAAAGTATATCTTTCATTTATGGCTTAGCATATCTTTGCATATTGTGTTAACTTTGATCTTCCTTTGTCAGTTAATTTTCACCATTGATCTTGCACACTCTTCAAGCTGCTTTTTGTAAACTTGTCAATCCAATTGGTTGGATTGTTTGTTGATTATTAATCTTGGATATTGAACTGGTCTGCAATTTGTACTTTGAGATTTTATCTCAAGATCTCCAATTAGGCATATAGAGAACTTGACACCTCGATAAGTATATTGGCTTATCGAGATCTTTCATTGCTCTATAGTTGATTTAACTTGTAGAGGTCTCTGAGTTTTCTATAAGAGAATTTTTGCTTGTCGAGATCTCTTCACTTCATGTCTTCACTTTGGCTTATCGATATCTCTGAGTTCACTAGTGGCTTGTTGACTTGTCGATAACTCAGAGTTCTCTAGTGAATTTAGACTTGTCGATATCTCTGAGTTCTCTAGTAAAATTTGACTTGTCGATAACTTAGAGTTCTTTAGTGATATTTGACTTGTCGATAACTCTGAGTTCTCTAGTGAAAAATTACTTGTCGATATCACCAATCTTCATGTCCTTAATCTGACTTGTCAATATCTTCCAAGTTCTCTAGTAGCTTTCCTGAGTTCTCTATAAGTCATTCTGGAGTTCTCGAATGACTTCTCTATAACATTAAATATGTGACTTGTAGAGATCTTGACTTAGAACATTTTTCTCCAAACAGATTTATTCAACTCCAAGCTTTTTCATAATTCTTCTGAGCCATGATCTTTTTGATCTTCTTCCAGATAGAATTCTTAGGCTTGATACTGTCTAAAAAAAAGACTCTAGTCTGCTCTTGATCATTTTTACAGACTTTAAATGTTACAATACAAAATGCATACTAAGATTACAATACAACTTATTTAGGATTGTCAATATGACTTAGTCTTGTTAAAGTACAAGTATGTCTTGCACAACAGCCATGATTATTCGGGTTTGTTTTCGGGTTCTTGAAAACCAATCATTCCTTACTTGTGTAATTGAGTATAGTTGTTTAATGATGTATGGTTTTGTTTACTTGTTCAATCACTGCTTTGGGTTATTATATTAAATTAGGGCACAAAGTACATGTTTATACATTAGTTGTTTAATAATGATTCCTTTTGTTATTTATGTTTTGCATTATAGTATTACCATGTGTTGTTTCTGAATAAAAATGTTTAAATTTGTAGCCATTGAGTACTTTACTATAAAACTGTACCATGGTGGACAACTTACGGATAACCCCAAGGCCTATGTTGGTGGAGATGTTGATTACATAGACTTTTACAGTTCTGATCATATTAGTTTAACTGAGATACTTTGTATGATTAGAGATGTTGGTATTAAAGGTCTAGAGATAAATAATATTTGGTATAAACTACCCAAGACTACTATGGATAGAGTTTTGTTTAAGCTTGATTATGATGATGAGGTTATGCTAATGTGTACTTTGATGCTTGTTGAAAGATATGTTGAGACACCTTTAGTACAATCAGGGAAATGAGGAGTTCACCACCTTTAATGTAGAAACATCATCACCTAGAAAAATATTAGAAAATGATGAGTTCACAGAGTATCCTATAACACAGTCTACACAACCACCATTGCTTCTGAGAGCTCCACCCACAATTACACCTCCCAAGTCCAAGAATACAAAGTCCCCTGTAAAGAGATCAATAGACAAGAAGTGTACTCCTAGGAAGCCAACCAAACCTAGACAAAGCAAGGCACCAAGACAACATACACCATCAAGAGAAACCCCACCAGATGAATATGAACATGACAATCAATTTCCATTTAGCACATAGTGTGAAGAAGACATTGAGCAAGATATTAGGGATTTAGAGGGCCACTATAAATCTTTCTCTGACCCTGATGATTCTGACTTTGAATTTAGAGATGAAGAAAGTAGTGATGAGAGCTGATATTCAGATGCTTCTAACAAGGATGAATCTGATGATGATTGATATTTAAGCTAAATGTTGATGACTTGGGAGAGGAGAAGAAAGATGGTGAACAAAGTGATGTTGCATCATCTGTCTATGCTGGTTCTGATGATGAGAGGATGGTGGCCAACTCAAGTGATGAAGATGCCATTATTTACCTTGTTTTCAATGAGAAGGTGGACATGATAAGGCCCACATTCAAGTTGGGCCTTTTATTTAGAGATTCAAAAATGTTTCGAGAAGCAGTAAAAATATATTTAATAATTGAAAGAAGGCCCATAAGTAATGTGAGGGGTTTTTGGAAGAAAGTGAAGTATGTTTGCTAACCACCCTATTAGTGGAAGGTCTATGCTTCTTCATACCAAGGAACCCCTATTTTTCATATAAAGACATTTTACAATAAACACACCTGCTTGCTTACCTTCAAACAAAAACATATCAATTTCAAGTGGATTGCAGATTACTATGAGCAGAGATAAGGATGAATCCTACTTGGCCCATGGCTGCCTTCCAGAAAAAAATTGTCAATGACCTAAAATGTGATGTCAGCAAGCATTGTGTTTATAGAGCCAAAAAGAGAGCTCTAATCAATATTGCTGGTACACATTAGGAGTAGTATAGTATGGTTTGGAGGTATGCACATGAATTGAAGAAGGTACTTCCAGAATCAACAATCAAGGTGCTTACTGAGAACCCAGATGCAGGTGCAGAGAGGGGTAGATTTCTGAGATTTTATGTGTGCTTGCAACCACTAAAAATTGCTTTCATGGAGAATTGTAGGAAGCTTGTAGGTTTGGATGATTTCCACTTAAAAGGACCTTATGGAGGTCAACTTTTAGCAGTTGTGGGTGTAGATGCCAATGATAAGGAATTTGCCATCTACCCTAGTGCTAAAAAAATTGACAAAGTAAGCACAATCAATACTACTTGTTCTGACAATTACTACATTTTACTAATGCTTGTTTGTAATTTTATGCACTTTATAAGACACTACATTATGTACCTGGTTGTGTTGTCACCTGGTCCAAAGGCACTTCATGCAGTGTCACATGTTCAGAAGGTGGCCATGAACTAGTTGTGAACTTGGCCAAGAAGTCATGCACATGCAGAAAGTGGGAACTCACTGGAATTCCTTGCTATCATGCATGTGCATGCATCCAGTTCAGAAATGTTGAATGGCATGAACATGTGAATGACTATTATGAGAAGGAGAGCTACATGAAGGTATTTTTATTTCATATTAATGTTATACTATGTTATACTAATATATCATACTAAAATATTGTTTTTCTCAGCTTTACAGCTACACACTTGAGCCAATTGTTGGCCCTGAGTTCTGGGAAGACACACCTGAACCCCTTCCTCTACCACCTCTTATTAAGGTCCAAACTGGTAGGCCTAAAAAGAAAAGAATTAAAAAGAATGATATTCCTAAGGATGCAACTAAACTACCTAAGTTTGGGGCCAAGTTAGGTTGTAGTTACTGTAAGGACACAACTCATAACCATAGAACATGCACAAATAAAAGTAATGAAAACTACTCAACAATTATAAATTAAACCACTAAAAGGTAGAAACTAATTTCTACATATTAATGCTTCTAGAGAGATGATAAAATAGCCAAGGCTGTAGAAGAAAACGTGGCACCTAACATTGGTAGAACCAAGATGAAATGCACCACATGTGGGGGAATGGGCCATAATAAGAGGACATGTGAAAGAAAGGTAATGTATTGATGTAATTATGTTTAAGATTTATTACACAGGAAAGGTGCTTCAAATTTACAAATCCTATTTATGTCTAATAAAATGTTGGAGGCCAAACACATAATGCAGAAATAACTGAAAAAGAGGGTGGTGGAGGCCAAAGAACTGATGCATATAGGGCACAAAAAGATGGTGGATGTGAGACACATTATGCAGAAAGGGCACCTACAAATGTTCAAGTACTAACAACAAAGGATAAGGTAAAAACAAAGGTGGTTGGAGGTGAGGCATCTAAGGGAAAGGGTAAAAGATTAGCCACCGAAGCTCTCAAAGTAAAGGGAAAAGAAGTAACAATACTAAGAGAGTTGGAGGCTGCAAAGAGGGCCAAACAAAGTGATGCCATGAAGAACCAACAAGGGGCCTAAAAAACTTATAAGAAAAAGGATGGCAGGAAAGAAGGCCAACCATGAATGTCTTGTTCTAGTTGTTGCTCAAATTGTCTTGTTATTTTGTCGAACCATGAATGTAATTTGTTCTCACCATATGTTGGCCGAACTGATCTCTTGTTAACTAGGCCAAGTTGTTATTTTCTTAAGTTTGTTTTGTGAAACTCATGGTTGGTTCAATGTTATGAAACTAGGATTTATTTACTTTGCCAAGATGTTTTCCTGTGGTTTTCAACTTCATTAGGACAAATCAAAAGATTTAGGGCAATTTCATTCATTCACAAACATCACAAATACATAATAGCATCGCCAACACATTTGCTTTCATTATATACTAATTACCTACAAACGCAATGCATAAATACCTAAAAAATACAACACAAACTATATTTAAGCCAATAAAAGATAGGCCAACATAGAAAATCACTCTCATTTGCTCTCTTTCTTCCTACCAGAGTTGAACCAAATGTGGTAGATGAACAAAAGTAAGAAAATACATAGTGCTGTTCATTGCCAAATTTCATTCTTCAGCTGCTTTATCTCCTCAGTATAGCTTCATCATCCTTCCTACCCATTCGATGTTTCAGCCCGTTGATCACAGCCTTGCTTCTAGCATCAAATTCAGGTTCTGACCACTTGAAGCGGTCACAAGATTGAGTAGCAAAAGTCAGAAACTTACGACCCGGATTATAACCCATCCATGAAGTCTTCTGAACAACCCAGTTCTTGCAATAACACTTCTAATTTATTGTTCCGAGATAGAGTCTTGCAAATTCGATTTTAGGTTTAGTTTGATTAGAAAATGGAGAAGAGAAGAGGACAGTGTTGTATACGGCTGAGAGAGACAATTATACGTATATATAACCCAAATAGAACTGTTGAATTATGTTTTGACATTTTACCCCTAGCTATGTTAACGTCATTAACGGCCCAAATGCGGAGCCCCTCATCTGCTAAAATATTATTTGTTCATTAAATCATTAGTTGAGACAAACAAATTAGCCACTAGAGTGCAAAAAGTGAAATGTTTCAGCCACACAAGTACAATTAAGTCTACTAATAATTGATCAATTATTTTTTTTAACTAAAACACCAATATCCTCTTTTTCAACTAAAACATATTATGTATTCTATTTTTTATGATTTTATTCTTTTAAGTGACCTGCATAATTCTTTGTTTAATGAATAAAATAATAATATTATAATTATTTATAACTAAACAATTTATGACTTTTAAATGTCTCAAGATCTAAAACCCTAAAATTCTCTCGGGGGCTTCCGTCGTCTTTCACCGGTGGAAAGCCTCGATCTCATTCTTCTTATTATTATTACTAGCTTAAAACCCGTGCGATGCACGGGTTCCGTTAATATTTATATTTTATATGATTTTATTGAAATTCTAATATAAATAAATAAATACGTTAATTAATAACAATATAATTATAATTTGATTGTGTATAACTTTAAGTTAAATCAAATAGTATAGTATAAAATAGTATATGGTTGATGAGATTTGAACCATTAACCTTATTTATAAATAATAATTAAATGTTTGATGTTGGCGGGTTTCGAATCTGTGAACTTGGTTAGTATATTTATTTATAAATATTAATATAAATGTTTGTTGTTGGCAGGATTCGAAACTAGAAATTTATTTGTAATTTTATAAATAATAATAAAAATGTGTGTTGTTGGCGGGATTTAAACCTGTAAGCTTGGCTAGTGTATTTTTTTTAGTATTTAGATCTAATGGTTATGATCATTTGGTTAAAAGATCTGACGGTCGTGATCAAAAGGGATAACCAAACTACAAATTATACCCCTATTCGGTTATTATATTTTAGTATAGATTAGTTCATTTCTTAGTTCTTCTCTTGTTAATCTTCAATATTTTCCAATTTATTTGGGTTTTGTTTGTCTCCTTAGAGTTTAGTTTTATTTGATTTGTTTGCTTCGAGATTACAAAATTACATAATTTTCATGGTGTTAATTTAGTGATAAAGGTTTTATGATGATGTATTTGTAGTCGATTGTCGATTGCTCAAAATAACAGTTAGATGATTACATCATGTACTTAATATTTCAAAAAATCACTTGGTTACTTGTCCAAGAAGTAAAGATTCAACAAAGATATAATTATGTATTTGTTCAGTTTTAATTATATGTGTAGATACCGTATGACTTTTTATTATTGAATTATTTTTATTTTAAAAAAAGTAGACAATTTACTTTTTCAACAAAACTTTGCTATCAATAAAAATAAAAATTAATAATATAATAGTAAAAAAAATCAATTCAATGAAATTAAAAAAATCAAACAAGTCCGTGCATCGCCCCAACCGCTTCCCCACGCCCCACCGTCCTTCCATTTCCGGTCGCTCCTCATCGTTCTCACGGCCCAGTAAGCCCCCCTCTCCCCTTATTCTATCACTATATATACTCTATATGTATGATATTTTACCTTTTTTAATGTGTTTTTTTAACTTTGTATTGTATGATTATATGTTTTTTTAATGTGTTTCTAGTGTTGATTAGGTTAGTTTTTTGTATGTATCGGATAGCATTTTATACCCCGTTAGGGATTCTACTGAATATTTTCTACCCGCTTTCGTTGTATCATTCTCCGATTTTGTGATTTTTTTTTAGTTTTCGATGTTTTAGCTGCGGGTTTCAGTGGTGTTTAAGTTTGATTTTGGTGTATGTTTTTGGTCGGGACAGCTCAGGCACCTAAGTATGTAAATCTAGTCGAAGTTTGTTATCTTTTGTATAAAGCCCCTTTTGTATTTTGATTGCGGATTCAAAATTTAATTGTGTAATTTTGTGTTATTAGCATGTTGCTAATGCTAAGCCTCTCAGATAAGTGTTGACAGTCCCCTTAGTAACATTATCTTGAACTCAAAGTTTTGCTGAACAACATCTTAAGGTCATATCTGTAAAAAAATAGCACAAAGCTAATTATTATGATGGAAAAATTCAAGATGAATGCTTAGAACCAAGATAAAGATTAATTCAGATACGTATTCTAAATAAATGCGTTTTTTTCCGGAGGGGTTATATTCCAGAAATGTCATTTTAGTAAAAATTGTGTGAAAATCGTTATATTTGTATTTTTTCCAAAATAAGAAAAACTCACAACATTGACTTCATATTCTCCAGCTGATCTTTTCTTTTTGGGTAAATTTTCCGGCTGATCTTCTCGGATCTGTGGGTAGGATATGGACAATGGCGACGTTTTTAGCTCGTCTACGGCTCCACTTACCTGGCACGACTTCCTTGAACGTATGCGCCATCCCTCCGCTTCCGATTTTGTCAAATCCATCAAAAGGTATATGCACATCTACTTGCATGTTTATACTAATATACTTACATACAATTTCTCTCCCTAATCATATTTATGCATTTTTTGAATCTTTTACAATCACTAATCATTTACACTTGATTAGCTCCTCAGTTGATTAGCCTTATTATGTTACAGTTAACATACTTTATTTTTTGTATTTAATTTCTCTGCAATTAATGGAGTAATGTTTGCAGCACAGATTTATATTATTCTGATACCCTACAAAATGTAAATTTATCACACTTCAGTTTTAAGCTTCAGATGGTTCTATATACTCTGCAATTATTAACATCATTAGTCAGCGGAACAATTTAGTACTCTGGTAAATTTACACGGAAGTTTTGAAAGTGTCCCGAACTGCGTTACTATCAATGTAATTAATTTGCAGTTTTATTATATAGAGGATTTGTATCTGACTGCAGTCCTATATGTATATAAATATTTCTAATGCTCGGTTTCTAAGTATAAAGTTGTCATCTACATGATTAAGTATTTTTACCATAGTTTAAAAATCGTTACTGAATATGAGAGCTCTAATGTTACAATTATAACTTATGAAGTTTTATAGTGTCGTTTTTGAACAATGCTCCGGATCCAGAGAGGGATAGTGCAGCTGTACAAGATTTTCTGAGCAAAATGGAAGCTGCTTTTAGGGCTCATTCCCTTTGGGCGGGTTGTTCCGAGGAAGAGTTGGATAGTGCTGGTGAAGTGAGTTCAACTCCTCCTTTATTCGCATCATTGTAAATTTGTATTTTTTTATATGTTTTGCGATTACGAAAGTAAGTTAATGCGTTTTTTGATTTGTTTGGAGAAAATGAATACACGTGTACCCATTATGAACAGAGGTTGTCCTGGTTACAGGGACGAAACCAGGATAAAAAAAATCGGTGGGACGAAATTTCAGAAAAAAAATGAGATGATAATCAATGTAGCATTCTAGATTTTTAAGAACAATATTATGAATTCTGCATTTGAAAATAAAAATATAAGAGATTTATGAATATATTCTACGAGACTATCGTAAATTATTAGTTGATGGGGGGGGGGGACCAAATACATCATATGATCAAATTTTATACATAAAAGTGGAAGAATAAAAGCTCTTGGGGGAGGTTTTGGGGGGACCATGGCCATCCCATGCCCCCCCTGGATCCGTCCCTGCCTGGTTATATCATTACATCACATAGTTGACTGACTCATCATGCTTTTTATCTTCACTGTTTTCTGCTATGTTAACTCTAGTCTTTAAAATAATAACTTTAATTATTACCATTGACCAGCGAAAACTGCTAAATCGTTTATGATTTTTTTCGACATGCTGGCAAAATTGTGTCACTCTTGCAGTTTGTACTCTATATTTCCAATCTCCCCTTTCCACTACCACTAAAATTATGAATATACCTATATCGCTGCAATACCAAGTTTAAGTTGTTTGGTTTCTGTCCCTTCTTTCTTTCACTCTCTTTAAGTATACGCATGTGTATATATTGATGTTAGTATGTCTTCTGGAACCAGTGTGATATGCTTGGACAACCTAAACAATGTTTGTATATTCAAGTTAGATATATAATATATTAGCTGCTCACAGGGACAAATGTTTTTTATTTGATTCTTCAAGCTTAGAAAGGAGCCTAAAATAAATATAGGAAGTCAGGGTAAACATATAAAATTGTGTTGTATATTCTGAATAGCGGTTGCACAAATAAAAATATAATAATAGTGAAATAATTCTAGCGAGTCTTCTTTGTTATGTAGATAGTATTGCTGTAGAATAGAAGGTAAATATATTTCCTTTATTAACAGATGAGATGGAATGTTCGTTTTGCCCATGTCAACTTGCACTGAAATTTATCCTATTAGCCCATCAATTCTATGCTGGCATCTCAATGACTCTGGAGTTTCTACTTTCAACACATATTCATTTTGGCTACTGATATTTACTTTTAGTCTTATGGTGGCTCCTCTTATTCCTTTTCTATTTTTTAATCTTGGTAAAGGTCTAACAGGATTTTAAGCAGTCATGCACACATGTGCCCACTGAAGCTTGAACCCCTCTTATTACTAAAAAGGAGGGGTCGTCATGTTTTATTATTTCATATTAAATGTTCTCCGCAAGCCTGCCTTTTGCTTCTCTTAATTGCAGTTTTACTCCGAGCCACTGTTATCATTACTTGTTCTTATATTTTCTTAATGAAAAAATGTATTATTATTTTCTGTATGTTGATTTTTTAATATCTCTAACTTGCTTATAATTAAAATATTCAGGGACTGGAGAAGTATGTAATGACAAAGTTATTTACTCGTGTATATGCTTCACTTCCGGAAGAGGTAAATGAAGACAACCAACTCCACCAGAAGGTAGCTCTAATACAACAATTCATCCGCCCTGAGAATTTGGATATCCAACCAATTTACCAAAATGAAACCTCATGGTTGGTGAGTCTCGAAGTTTGTTTAAAATTCTTTATAACTATTGGTATGTAGTTTCTGGATTATATTGATTTCTTTTTTGGGTTTACAATTGTCCATGAGCATATTACAATGATAAGCCATGTCGCGTCATTAAGTGGCATTGTGGCTTAAACAGAGAATTAGATTATTACCAATCAATCAACGGCTGATACAAAAATAGAAAAAGATTCACTTCCAATAATATTTTAGACATGATTGCTGCGGAAATACAAAAGGTCAAAATGGGTTCTTTGTAGTTAAACACCTGCATAAGGCCTTTAACTTTAACCGATGGCCGATTCTGATTGGTGGGCTCCATATATGTTCTTTCTACATCGTGGCGTTATCTTTCTTTGCCTATTTGAAGTTGCTTTCTATCAAGACAGTACAATTGCTTTGGTGGTCTATGTACTTGTAAGTTATTACTTCTGAGCGTCGTTCTCTTTCGCTTTGTGGAGAATTTATACTCCGTTGCATAGCTACTATATGATGCATAAAACCAAGCACTCTCAAATTATTCATGGATATCAGCAGTAAAAATTGGTAGTCCACTCATAGACACCTATGATCATATGGTGGTCCACACTTAAGTCCCAAGTGGACTTCGTAGTGAGGAGCCATGTAAGAATATGCGCAGTAATTTGATTTACATATTAGGCACATGATCATCTCCCAACACCTTAAGAATTTCGGAGAGATGGTACCTATCATCGGACCTGACTACTTGGCTTGTGGTCTCTTTTTGAATACCGGGTACACCAACAACTCTTCTATTTAATATGGATTCCGCTGCTTAAATTCAGTATTCTGGTCACAGACATTATCGATCTTCCACTGCTTAAATTAGTCATTTCATCAAGTCTAATGAAAATGACTTGTGAGTAAGGGTTCATATCAACACATAGTATTATAGCATGATACATAGTGACCCCCTTTAAAACCTCTAGTTGTGTGAGAGTTGGTCACATTACTAATGAACCCTCGTTGATAAGTGTCCGAGAAGGTAATTAATTGTAACAACTTCAAGCTCAATGAAAAGCAATGACCTCCTCTAAGGAACACAAATACAGTTCGCCGGTGAACTTAACCAAATATGCATGGTTGTTGGTTTCTGGATGGTGGTTTAATCACGTGCAGTCGTGCACATAATGAGTAGTTAGTCTGAGCTTCTTGGTTTCAGATACCTAAACATGCATTATGCGGATATAAAAACTTCACCATTTACAAAAAAGGCCTATCTGTATGAGTCATTATAGGCACAAATATACGCATCTGCCCCTGTGGTTTAAAAACGTTCCTTTTTGCCCTTGAAGTACCGAAAACGTATCTTTTTGCCCTTGGACCGCTCAATTTACACCGATTTTTTTCCCCATAAATCAGTTTTTTTCCCGGTCCAAAGGCAAAAAGATACGTTCTTAGTACTTCAGGGGCAAAAAGGAACGTTTTTGAACCACAGGGGCAGATGTGTATATTTGTGCAAACCTTGAGGCTTTAAAGGTCATTAAGCCGTCATTACAAGGAAAAGTTAATGTATTAGTGTGTTCAATTATTAATAAAAATAAAAGAAACTCAGCCAGTTTTTTTCACAGTGATTAACTGATAATAATTCTGTCTTTCAGATTCTCATAATAACAGCAACTTATCATTGTAGTTTTCATATATGTGCTTAAATGTAGATTGTGTAATCATATGATAGACATGTTTTTGTTAGTCAAATCTATGTATATAACTAACACCTTGTAGTTTTATTACCACAGCTTGCACAAAAGGAGTTGCAGAAAATTAACATGTACAAGGCACCAAGAGACAAACTTGTCTGCATCCTAAACTGTTGCAAGGTTATCAATAACTTGCTGCTCAATGCTTCCATTGCTTCAAATGAAAATCCTCCCGGAGCTGATGAATTTCTTCCTGTTCTTATTTATGTTACAATAAAGGTGAACTATCTAACTCTGTATGATGTAGTAGGTCTGACGAATGAATTTGGTTGCTATTCATAAGAAACATATATCTTATCTTGAAAGGTCTACTCGTATTGGTGCTTGATAAATGAAATCATAAAAAAACATAAAGAATATTAGGCAGTACTAGGATATAACAGAGAACTCCTGAATCTCGGTAGAAAAATTAGTCATGGCACACAATTTCCCCGAGTAAAGCAAGAAATACTTGCTAATCCACGTCCATGTCAGACTTCTTTATTGTCAACAAGTCAATCAGAAAGTCTTATTTGTACCTTTACCCTCTAAACTCTATATGCAATCTCTTGATTCTTCTGGCGTCATTTTTTTTATATTTGTGTTATTGACATGTACTATGAAAGCCTTTCCATTTACCAAGAAAGTAAGTTGATACTGATGGTCAGGATGCAGGCAAATCCTCCTCAACTACACTCGAATTTGTTGTATATCCAACGTTACAGGAGTCAATCCCGTTTGGTATCAGAAGCAGCCTATTTCTTCACGAACATGCTTTCTGCTGAGTCATTCATTATGAATATCGATGCGAAATCTCTCTCACTGGAAGACACTGAATTTGAAAAGAACATGGAATTTGCTCAAGCACTTCTCTTTGGTTCTTCAAACTCGGATAATACACCTAGTCAAAGTGATCAGAACGTTGGACGACATCAGGAAATTAAGCCTCTGGGCACTATGCCGCATACACAGGTCCCACCTCAAACATTGGAAACTAAATCGAGGAATGAGAATCCAAAAGATCCATATGCTGTAGATAAAGTACCATCAATCTCTGATCTGGAAAATCACGGAGCCAACGTGCTTATGAAGGATGAAAACGTAAAACAGGTCTTTATGGATTTCCCCTACTTGTATGCCAAGTCGGGTGATCTAACAGTCGGTGACGTAGAGGAATTGCTAAATAACTATAAGCAACTAGTCTTTAAATATGTTTGTCTGTCTAAAGGAATGGGTGTTCCTGTTACACCTCCATCATCTGCGTTACAAACTCCATCAGAAGATCACACCAAAACTATGAAAGAGCCCGAAGATAGCAGAACAGTGGAGCCCAATGACGAGGAAAATGAAAACATTTCAACAGGAACTGAGGCGTCAGAAGTTGTTCCAAAGTTTGGGGAAGAGAAGTCAGAATATAAGTCCTCCCAAGATGAAGCTGTTACTTCTCAAGATGAGATGGGTACCGGGAATTCTTAGAGGTAGTTGCACGATGGACCACATGTTAGTAAACTTCTTGTACCTGGTTGATATGATGGATATAAATGTTGGAACTTTGTATCACCTGTTAAACTTACATCTCTACTAGCTTCCATGGGTTTTGTTAAAATTTATATATTTTCATTTGTGTTATATGTAACTTTAATGAATATTTAATATAAATAGTTAGATGCTAAATTAATAATTATGTGTTTATTTGAATGTGTATAATTTCAAGTTTAATATCAAATATTATAAAATAGTATGTGATTGACAAACTTGAACTATTAACTTTATTTGCAACTACAAATAATAATATAAACACTTCTTATGGGAGTGATGAGAACTCATATATGTATTAGTAATAATGTAAATATTTGTTGTTAGAGGAATTTGAGCACGAGAGTTTGAGTAATACGTATATCAAAATTTAAACAAAGTTAATTCATTATTGATTTTAATCGTTAGTTCCACAAAATGCAAGTTTTATGTATTTGAAAAACAGTAAAACATAGTCTAACTTTTCACAAACACGGCCCTTGACAAATTGAACAATTCTATTATTCAAGTTAATAATCACTGTAGCTATTATTTATATAATAGCATGGTATATAATATTATTTATGTTGTAAATTGATTGTTATTGTCAAAGATTAAATAGTAAGGTTAGGCTTAGATTTGGAAATCTTCGCATTACATTTAATTTGTTTGTCTCTTGTTTTGGCTATAAATAACTTTGTTTGTGATGAAGAAAAACACACACAAGCAGCAATATTTACTTTTACAGAGGTTCGATATAATATTGTTATAGCTAGTATTTTACAACACGTTATCAGCACGAAACCCTGCCGAAACTGAGAATGTATAATTTTAATTTAAATATACATATATATAAGTAGACGTGGTTACACCCTTTACATATAATTTATATATATATATATATATCTGTGTGTGTGACCGAAGTAGACGTGGTTACACCCTCTAATAATAATTTAAATATATATGGCCGGAGCACCGCCTATTAAAATTATTTTACGGTACCACTTAATTTTGGGTAATACCGAAATATAGTGGGAACCTTAATTTATAAATTGCATAATTATCGGATAATAACTTTGCCCATAACTAACTTATGCAGGATTGTCCACTTTAATTTATTATTGGTCGGAGATAATCTGCATACGCACACGTCCGTATGGCGGGTGAAAATCCATTTGTCATTTTATATATAGATTTGTTTATAGTATCAGTGATAATAATGATATATAAATTGATTATTGCGTACTTGTTAACGTACCCTATTAACTAGGATTTGATGTAATATTCACATTGATAAATTAAAATTTAATAATTTTCGTGTTAATTCAGATTTAGTATGACAAATATTACAAGCTTGTCGTTCGTTGCCTTGGACATTTCTGGCGATAATTATTTATCATGGGTACAAGATGTTAAGTTGCATTTGGGTTCAAAGAAATTAAGCGATACAATAAAGACAGAAAATAAATCTACGGATGAAGAAAACTTTACCTCTATAATTTTTCTTCGACACCACATGCATGAAGATTTAAAATCTGAGTACTTAGAAGTCGAGGATCCCTTTATTTTATGGGAAAACCTAAAGGATATGTTCGATCACCAGAAACTAGTTTATCTTCCTGCAGCTGAAAATGATTGGGCTAATTTAAGACTTCAGGATTTTAAGAGTGTCCGAGCATATAGCTCTGCTTTGTTCAAAATAAGTTCTAGACTTATTATGTGTGGTGAAAAAGTTACGGAGAAAAGAAAAATCGATAAAACACTATCAACTTTTCACCCCAACAATATCAACTTATCAGAGATGTACAGAGAGCGCAAATTTACTAAGTTCGAGGATCTTCTATCAACTCTCCTCGTCGTTGAACAGAATCATGAATTGGTGATTAAGAATCATCAATCCCGTCCAATAGGATCTGCCGCATTACCTGAAGTAAATAACATGTCATTCCAGCAGAATGTACGTGGAAAAGGGTATAGAGGTGGACGGGGCCAAGGTCGGTACCGTGGATAGGGATGGCAATCGGGTCGGATCGGATCGAGTATTACAGAACCCATATCCAAAACCGAAAATTTTAACCATACCCGAACCCGACCCGAACCCGAAAAATACCCGAAAATGAATACCCGAACCCGATCCATCGGATTCGGGTATACCCGAAACCCGAAATTTTTTAAATTGGATATTCATACCCGAACCCGAAACTCGAACCCGAATCCGAAATCTGAAAATTTGTATAATTATTGATATTGCAAGTGCTTGGGATCGAACACGCTACTTGTAGAGAAAGAGTTTTAACGTGTCATCTTCAACCACTACACTACATCATTAATTGTGTTATTATATGTATATCTAATATTTAAAAAATCAACTCAATTGATACCCAGTTTGTTAGATTTATTACTAAAAGATATTTTGTTAACCTTATAAATCTTATCACCCGTTTAAATGATTGAATAATTATATTTAATTAAACTTTATAATTATTTAATTTTTAACATAAATATAAAAATATATGTTCTAAAAATTATATAATAATATGTATAATGTATATCATTAATATATATATATATATAAATATATTATAATATTATAATATTATAATATTATAATATGTAATATATAAAATTCTAATATTATATATATAATTAATATATATATGTATATATATATAATAATTCGGGTTTTTTCGAATTTCGGGTTCAGATCGGGTTCGGATAAAGTTTCGGATTTCGGATCGGTATACCCAATATCCAAATCCAAATCCAAAAATTTTCGGGTTTAAAAATTAAATCCATATCCAAATCCAAAAAATCGGGTTCGGTAAATCCAAAATTTCGGGTTTCGGATCGGGTCTCCGCCGGATCGGATTATTTTGCCATCTCTAACCGTGGACGAGGTCGGAGCCACGAGCATTTTCGTCCATATAACAACTCTGGTCACCGGAAGTGGCAATCTGAATCACAGAGTAAAAGAAAGGCACCATGAGGAGGAAAAACTGAAAATATTTGCTATAGGTGCGGCATGGATGGGCACTGGACACGTAATTGTCATGCCCCAAATCATCTTGTTAAGCTATACCAATCTTCTCAAAAATCAAAAGAGAAAATGGTAGAAACAAATTTCGCCAACAATAACATAGATGATTTTCCGAAAATCACAACTGGAGGAATAAGCATTAATGGTCCGAAAGAACCTAACGAAACTCCCATACGGGAGGCTGAAGATTAGTTTCATATAATTACTATAGTAGCGTGTATTGTGTGCTTTATTTTGTTTGAACTATGTAGTGTGTTATGTTCTTATCAAATAAATTATGTTTCTTAATTATATACAGAATGGATTTTGAAGATATATGCATTGCTGATTGTGGCACAACTCATACGATTCTACAGAACCGAAAATATTTTACCCAAATAACCAAAACTGAAGCTCAAGTCGGAACGATTTCCGGCATATCTAATATAATCGAAGGTTTTGGAAAAATTAGTTTCGTCTTACCTAATGGTACCCACATACACATTTCAAATGCATTATATTCTAGTAAGTCTACTAGAAATCTTCTTAGTTTTAAAGATATCCGACTCAATAATTTTCACATCGAAACTACATCTGAGGCTAATAGAGAATATCTTCTTATTACTTCCGCTAATCCTAGCAACAAGAAAATCTTAGAAAAGTTTCACTCACTTTCCTCGGGATTATATATGATGAAAATTAGAACTATTGAGTCACATAATGTCATTGCTTCCAAACTCATAGATCCAAAAGCTTTTACACTTTGGCATGAAAGATTAGGTCATCCCGGCGTCTCTATGATGCGTCGTATTATAGAGAATTCTACTGGTCATCCTCGTAAAGATTTTAAAGTTCTTTCCAACAATGACCTTCCATGTTCAACATGTTATTTAGGAAAACTGATTACTCGACCATCCCCTACTAAAGTTTAGCTTGAAAGCCCAACTTTTCTAGAAAGGATCCAAGGCGCCATATGTGGACCTATACACCCATCATCTGGCCCATTTAGGTATTTCATGGTATTAATCGATGTCTCAACTAGATGGTCTCATGTTTGTCTTCTCTCAACTCGTAATGATGCTTTTACAAAATTACTTGCCCAAATAATCAAATTACGAGCTCAATTCCCAGATCATTACATCAAGTCAATTCATTTAGATTATGTCGACGAATTCACATCTGCAACTTTTGTCTACTATTGCATGTCTGTAGGAATCTCAGTTGAACACCCAGTTCCTCATGTACATACACAAAATGGGTTAGCCGAGTCCTTTATCAAAAGACTCCAACTTATTGCAAGACCTCTGTTATTGAAAGCAAAATTACCTACATCTATTTGGGGTCACGCAATACTTCACGCTGCTAATATTATTAGGATTAGGCCAACTTCCTACAACCAACATTCTCCGCTACAACTGGTACTTGGTCAAGTTCCTAATATTTCTCACTTCAAAATTTTCGGAAGTTCAGTATATGTACCAATTGCTACACCACAAAGATCGAAGATGGGAGCTCAAAGAAGAATAGGCGTTGGTTTTGATTCCACATCTATAATTAGATATCTGGAACCTCTAACTGAAGATTTATTTACCGCAAGATATGCAGATTGTCATTTTAACGAGTCTATGTTTCCTCCTATAGGGGGAGATAAACATTCGAATAAAGTTAATCTTGACCTATCATGGAATGCAACCGGACTATATTTTCTAGATCCACGTACCGGTCAATGCGAACTTGAAGTTAAAAGAATTATTCATATGCAAAATATTGCAAACCAAATGCCTGACGCATTTAACGATTCTAGAAATATAACTAAATCTCATATACCTGCAGTAAATACTCCAGCCAGAATAGATATACAAATTCAAAAATCAGATACTAAAGAATTGGTTACAGAATCAAAGCCACGCCTAAAGCGTGGTAGACCGGTCGGTGCAAAAGATATTGCACCACGAAAAAGAAAAATAAAGAAAATTGTCCCTGAAGTGGCACATGCTCCAGAGGGAGCAAATACCCTTGAAGTGGTATTATCTCCTGAAGAGATTCCATCCCCTGAAGATACGAGATTAAACAATCACGAAATTTCAATAAATTATGTGCATGATATGAAATTATGGGATCGAAGTAAAGCCATAATTGATGATGTATTTGTGTATTCCGCAGCATTGAATGTAGACATAAATTCTGATCCTGAACCACAAAGTGTGGATGAATGTCGTAAAAAAAAGACTGGCCAAAATGGAAAGACGCAATCCAAACAGAATTAAATTCATTGTGTAAAAGAGAAGTATTTGGGCCTGTTGTCCAAACACCAATTGGTGTAAACCCTGTTGGGAATAAATGGGTATTCATAAGAAAACGAAATGAAAAGAATGAAATTATGAGATATAAAGCCCGACTTGTAGCACAAGGGTTTTCTCAAAGGACTGACATTGATTATCAAGAGACATACTCTCCAGTGATGGATGAAATTACTTTTTATTTTATATTAGGTATGGCATCTAAAGAAAATTTGGAAACTCGTCTTATGGACGTCGTTACTGCATACCTATATGGTTCACTCGATAGTGAAATTTTTATGAAAATCCCAGAAGGGTTAAAAATGGATGAGTTCAAGAAACCTCGTCATATATACTCCATTAAACTTCAACGATCATTGTATGGACTGAAACAATCTGGTCGTATGTGGTATAACAGACTAAGTCGTTATTTGCAAAAGAATGGGTATATTAGTAACCAAATTTTTCCATGTGTTTTTATCAAAAAAATCATAATCTGGTTTTGTGATTATTGCTGTATATGTGGATGATTTAAATCTTGTAGGAACATATACAGAGGTTAATGATGCTGTCATATACCTAAAGACAGAGTTTGAAATGAAAGATCTTGGAAAGACAAAATATTGTCTTGGGATACAAGTCGAGCACTTGTCAACATGAATTTTCCTCCACCAAACCACATATACAGAAAAGGTTTTGAACAGATTTTACATGGAAAAATCTCATCCATTGACTACTCCAATGGTGGTTAGATCTTTCGAGCCTGAAAAAGATCCATTTCGACCACGAGAAGATGATGAAGATGTTCTTGGTCTTGAAATCCCATATCTAGGCGCGATTGGTGCGCTTATGTATCTTGCAAATAATACAAGGCCAGATATTGCATTTGCTGTGAATTTATTGGCTAGATTTAGCTCTGCTCCGATGGGCAGACATTGGAATGAGATCAAACATATATTCCGTTATCTTCGTGGAACAACAGACTTTGGATTATTCTTCCCGAAAACTCGACATCTCAGTTAATTGGATATGCAGACGCTGGATATTTGTCAGATCCTCATTTTGGTAAATCACAAACTGGATATGTGTTTACATATTGCGGTACAACCATTTCCTGGAAATCTACGAAGCAAACTACAGTGGCAACCTCAACAAATCACTCAGAACTCATTGCAATTCATGAAGCCAGTAGAGAATGTGTTTGGTTACGATCTATCATCAAGAATATTCAGGAATCATGTGGATTATCAGACATCACTAGAAGTCCTACCATTATGTTTGAAGATAACACCGCATGCATTGATCAACTCAAGGAAGGATATATCAAAAGAGACAGGACGAAACACATTTCACCAAAATTCGTCTACACTCATGAGCTTCAAAAGAATGGTGAAATTGATATACAACAAATTCGATCATGTGACAACCTTGCTGATTTATTCACGAAATCATTACTAAATTCAATATTTGTGAAGTTACGACATAACATTGGAATGCGTCGATTCAAGGATTTGTTACAACAAAATTTTGGAGAATGATTAGTTTTTTCAAGGGGAGATTGTACTCTTTTTCCTTCGCCAAAGTTTTTATCCCATTGAGTTTTTCTTTGACAAGGTTTTAACGAGGCAGTCTATGATCCATTCTAAAATAACAATCAAAGGGGAGTGTTGTAAATTGATTGTTATTGTCAAAGATTAAATAGTAAGGCTAGGCTTAGACTTGGAAATCTTCACATTGCATTTAATTTGCTTGTCTCTTGTTTTGGCTATAAATAGCTTTGTTTGTGATGAAGAAAAACACACACAAGCAGCTTTCATCTCTCTAGTCTGCTCTCTTTCTCCCTTTCGGCTATATTTACTTTTACTGAGGTTCGATATAATATTGTTATAGCTAGTATTTTACAATAATTTAAGTATATTTTAGTAATTTTACCCTCCCCATGATGTATATACTGGATATGGACAATGATAATAAATGTAGTTATTGTTTAGGTACGTTTTGGTTAATTTCAAGCGGTGTATATTTGTAGGTGACCTTTTTCTCGTCATAATTTGCAGGTGACATTTAATCGCAGTTATTATATTGATATACAACTAGCTCTACACCCGTGTCACACACGCGGATGCTATTTTTTTTTTAAAATTTGTATACATATTTGTTAAATAGATTTATAATATAGTATGACTTGTGAGAAGTTAGTTTTGTATGTGCAGTGATCTCTATTTTAAGTATGAGCTTATTCGGTATTTGTATATTTTATAATCCGTGCGAGGCACAATTTTTTTTAAACTCATATATGGATCGTGTATATTACATAAATGAAGTATATGTTATGTTGTGATATTGTCTTTTTCGAATTTTGGATCGAATAATAGATGTATAATATTCGTAAATTATGTAATTTGAAGTGTTATGGATTTTGGAATTTTACAATTAGTGCCATCGAATATAGGTATTCATAATTATTTTACAAGATCATGTTAATCGATTAAATTTTTTTTGTTCATTTGCTTTAGTTGCCTTAATTTCTTATTTTGAGTTTGTTGTATTCACCATAGCGATTGTCACTCTCTTCACCACACATGTTGAAAATGCAATTGAATTATTTTTTTAAAAAATAACTAATGTATTTTATTAAAAGTGTGATAAGTGAGTTAAATGATTGTTTATCTTGACAGAACTATATGTTGTGAGGCCGATGATCTCATGAACGGAAAGTATATGTTTTAAAATATTAATGATTCTCGAGTTAGTTCAAATATTTTTCTTATAGAAACAAAAGTTTTATATTTATTATATCTACATACGTTTGAAATTTTTTACCTATACATCACATTTAGCCTTAAAAATTTCAATCCCATCTTCGTTTATATTTAGTTTTCGTTGTTTTATGATAATGATATTTTATTATAATAGTTATTTGTATTATCATAATAAGATATATATATATATATATAGTTATAAATTGTTAAGTTTAGGTAATGAAGTAGTAATAAATACACGTAATAATGAGTCGTACTAATTAATAAATGCATATTAAGTTAGATGCAATTAATACATGCATATTAAATGCAATAATTCTTCACATAAAATTATGAGGGGTAATTTAGTAATTTTAATAGGAATCGAATGTCTCATCCAACCCCCTAATTGCTCTATTATATATATAACTAACATGCACGTGTCATTTTCTAGATATTTTTGTACACCATACAATTATATTAGTAAAATTCTTGATTTTTTTGTTGATAAATATTGTATAACGTCTAAAACATATCAAATACAAGTTGAGTATCTATCAATTTTTTGTTGATAAATATTGTATAACGTCCAAAACATATCAAATACAAGTTGAGTATCTATCAATGTGTACATTAATAACGTTCATAAAGTTTTAAATATATCTCATTAATCATAATACATATTTTCTTGTTTGTGTCGTGTAAGATATTCACTATACGTGTAAAAGGAAAAGATTGAAGTTAATCCATCAAATATTGTCAATATATTTATTAAAAGAAACTAAAAATTAACATATATGTATATTGTAGAGTCGAATAAATTTTTTGAGTTTTGGTCAAATAAACCTGGAGTAATGAGATATTTTATTACTAAAATTATTACTAATTTACAATTATTTTGCTTAATTTAAAAGGATTAGTAATGCATAATTAAAGTGGTCAAGACCTGCAATCGTAATATTCAACAAAGTAAAATTTACACTACAATTAATATAAGTTTATTTTTTACTACGTTTATGTTGATTTAATATCATTGCTAATGTCTTAATTCATTAACTAAAGTTGATCTCGGCCGTGTACTTAGTTTTTAATCCTCTCTATTATACAAAGTTAATTTTATAAGATGTCATATAATTGTAAATTCATAAATTAAAATTGACATAATCTATTTATTTTTTAACACATTGAAAAAAAACTTAATTTAATTGATCATTCTTATTTTAAAAACATAAAAGACTTTTGTTATTTTCTTCTAGTATATATATCAATAACTCTGAAATATACCATTAAAATTGAATCTTTTAATATCGGTAAAGATAAAGTCACGTGGTGTATGCAAAATATTATTTATTATATTTTCGAGTAAATTATGTTGGTCTCGTTTATTTATAAGCTAGATATCTTGGTCATGTATATATCTAATTGTTATTCAGTAAATTACTCAAATAACATGTATTTATGATTATTAAAAACTTATAATTATCTAATAAATAAATTAAAATTATTTATATATCGTATTCGTAGCACTAACAATCAAACAATTTTATTTTTACTCAACAGAGCATCAGTCATGGATGTGACATAAAAATAATTCATATATTCTAAAGACTAACTACTCATATTCAGAAGTTTTTTTTCAAGAATCTGAAGATAAATTTGTATTAATATCATCATTCAAATTATTTTGAAGTTTCTTTCATTTATGATTCTAATATTTCTTTTTATGGTAACTTGATAACATTGCATATATTTTTCTAAAATTGAATATTTTCAATTTGATGATTTTTTTTAAATATTAGTTGAACTTGTTAATCCTTTCAAAATATCGACTAATATTATTATTTTTATTTAGATAGCATAAATGGATTAAATCAAATAGTACAATACATGATAGTTTTAACCTTTTTTCAAATAATTCAAAATAGTTGTACAATATTTTCCAACACTATTTTTTTTAAATTTATTATTGCGAATTTTAAATATATATTTTTTTTCAAAATATTGAATTCTATAATTTATTAATTTTCTTATATATATATGAGTTAAATTCTGTAGAGTCCTTATTTTTAGTTGAGTACCGGGGGTCCATATTTGTTCTGCAAGTAAAACAATATAAAATATTTTGTAAAACGTATTATAATGTGAATCATGTTCTACAAATATCACTCTTTTAATAAATATCTTGCAAATCTCATACATTTGACAAGTTGAACATTGCCGAACATATGATTTTATAGAACATGATCAGTTTGAAAAAGATACGTATTCACGTTGTAGAACACGTAAATATTCAACTTGCTGAACATTAATGATATAACAACATAACACATGTGTATATCATGTAATTTATTATTTTAGTTTTTAAATTATTAGAAACATAAAACCTGGACCATTAGATTGGATTGTAATATAAAGTTAGGATTTTGAACTTCAGAACTCCACAAAAAAATAGGGACTTTATGTATATGATTACTTATAATAACCATATCAAATTGAATATTATAAAATTTAGGATTTGTCTCACAAATATTTGAATATAAATATATCTTTAATTAAATAATACAATAAATAAACTATTTTTTATGAAGAAGCATCAAATGTCTTACTATTTTTCAAATAATTTGTTAATAAAAATTATTAATTTTACTTTATAATTGTAGTTTATTTTTTTCTAAAGAGAATAAAAAAATAGGATTTTAGTAGCACCTCTTTATAAATTCACCATCATTGAATAATATTTTGAACCTAATTTTTTTAAAGTGAAACATTAATAAATAAATCGATTTAGTATATCTTCGTAGTTTTAACGGAGTTTGTGACATCTCATGTCAAATTTTGAATATATTTAAATATTGGATCAAGTTTCAGATGTAATAATGTAAAACCAGTTAGTTAGTAATTTTGATACATAATATCAGTTGACTTGATTGTATAAATATCTCAAAATTTTAATTTGTATTAATATAAGATATTATAAAATTTATCCTTATTGGTAAGATATTCTCTTCGAACTCGTAATTTAAATTTATTAAACCTAGATAATGATGATCTATTTTTGGCTGGGTCATGTAGTCAAATTTCGAGTATTTTTTCAAAATGAGTCAAATTCTGATAGATATTTTCAATTGACTTGATTTTATAAAGACCTCAAAGATATTATTTTTTACCAACATAAGATATCACAAAAATGTTATTTGTTGGTAAGATTTTCTAGTCGAACTCGTAATTTAAGTTAAACCTAGGTAGTGACATGGTATTTACGAGCATGTCATTTAGTCAAATTTCGAGTATTTTTTGAAAAATGGGTCAAGTTCTGATTTTGAATTCAAAATAAATCAAAATACGCTAATTATAACTTATCTAAATATGTAGTACACATGTATATTGTTATTCCCTAACAATACAACAAAAATTACAGAAGGGGGTTGAATGTAATTCTGACTACTTTTTCAAATTAAAAGAATGTTCTGACTTGATAAATATAATAGTGTTTGATTAGCAATGGTGCGGAATAAAAGATTGATAGAAATCAAAACACTTAAGTAATAAAACACAAGCTTTTAAAACTTTCCGGTGGATTTGAAAGTATCCATCATATATATATCAAATGAGAACCATGTGAAGTTTTGAATAGCTCACAGCTGCTTACAAGTTTGAACAACTAAACTACAGAGAAATGCTTACAGAATACATCTTGATATTTTTCTTTAAAAATAGGCTTGCTTAGTTAATTGTTCTACTTGCTACACTTGGTTTATATATTACCAAGTTTACATGACAATAAGACAAGATAATAAAACAAATCAAATCTAGTCTAACTCTATGCTGCTTCACTACTCTATTCCAGCATCTTTGAATATCTTCACAATTGCATGGAAATGGTAATGCTTCTTTGTTCTCAAATTCCTGCTTAACAGGCTGCCACATTCCTTTTGCAAACACCCAACACATGTGACTGTGTTGTCACTGTCAACAACTATTTTAATTTGATCATCCTTCGGGACTATACTTGTCATCCGTCGGGAGCTTTGGTGATCATCCGTCAGGAGTCTTGTAGATCATCCGTCGGGAGTCTATTTGTCACTTGACTCTATTTCACTTATACAAAATTACGAGACATCTCATATTTACAATTAATCAACCTATTATGTATATCAATCTAGTAGTCAACATGACTTACAGAACCCTAAGCAATCTACTTGACTTATACATGTTTTTTTTGCAGAAATGTGCTACAGTTCTTATTTGTTACCTAAACTACTCACTCGATGGATGTCAATTTGTCATCCGTCGGGACTATAAAGTTTATCTGTCGGTACTATATTAGATCATCCATCGAGTGCTACAAAATTCACTAAGTTAAATCTACTAAGGTATTTTGTTTAACTTGTCATCAAGTTCACAACATAATCCTAACAATCTCCCCCAATTTATGTCTACTGGAATTGTAGCCATAAATTAAGAGATACTTGATGATAACAAAACATCCTAAAAATACAGATTAAACAAATAGTAGATAAAACTGATAAGTGCTACAACATTTATTGAAAATTGAACAAAGCAAATTGTACAAAGAGTTCTCACAATTATTATCAAGGTGCTCCTCTAGTCTGAGCAGATAATTCTATTTCCTTGATTGTCTGAATTTCTTCCCAAGCTTCGTGTTGTTTTCCTCTATTTGATTCTGGAGTTGTCTGTGGAATTCAAGTTCTTCAGCTTCAGATAGATCCAACATTTCTTGTATTTCCAATAGAGTCTCATTGCTAGAGATACTCAATTGGTCATCCAGTCTGAAGAATCTTCTAACTCCCTTATCATCCATGAATTCCATCAGCCAATAAGGCCTCAAATGCACTCTCTTTCCTGTGAAGGGAATATATACAGTTTTTAAAGTGCATCTTTGGCTTTATTACTCCTTAGCTCTTCAATCTTCTTTGAAACCAATTTCCTTGCAGTCACATTAAAACCAAAGTTCTTTTTGAAAGATGAATATACCTTTATCAGTACATATTGGCTTTCTTCTAGAATCCTGTGAAGAGGCCATGTGATTTCTTTCCCTGCCTTGTACTTAAACACCAATATTTCAGGAAGATGTCTGTGATCATCAATTCCTCTTACTTCTACCAGTTCATCCAAGTAGAGGTTTAAATCTGAAAACTCCTTGATATCACAGATATATAAAAGATCTTCCTTGTTGACTGTAGATTTAGATTTGGTTAAGGTCTTGGTTTTGAGAGTTACAGGCTTGCTTTTCTTTTGCTCTTATCTTTGTCTTCTCTGGCTTGTTGAAGATAGGTAAGTTGAATTCAGAAATTGGCAAACTTTCCCAGTCTAATGGCTCATCCTTGGGAATAATAGGCTCACCATGAAAATTCTTAGTTGGATCCACCTTGAATTCTTCATGTACCACTGAGGGCTTGGATGTCTGAGTTGAATTTGTAGATTGTTTGGGAATGTAGTCTTCCATTTCCTCATCACTAAAGTCCAATTTTCTTTTAGAATGAAGCTTGTATCTGAATCTTCTTTTATGTTGTGGTTCCTGATGTATTTTCTGATCTTAAGGTTCAGCAATCATAGATGGTTGTGCAGAAATCTCAATTGTAGTCTTCACAACTTGAAGTTTGGCCAAGATAACAGCTTGCTCATTCTTTTGTTTGAGCTTCTTAGCATCTAAGGCAGTCTGCTTCTTTTCTTGCCTGATTCTTTCCTTCTCTTCCTTCTTAGCTTCTACAAACTGATGGTGTCCAACCACCACACAGATTTCCTTACCATTTATGTAGATTTTGGCAATCCTTCTTTTAAGTGCTGAATCGGTTGGATCTTTGAAAAATGCAATTGACCTAGCCAACAACTTCTTCTCATCTGGCCTAGGTGTCTCAAACACAAGATCCACAGGATTTTTGTCTGAGAACTTTGAGTAGTTTCTTTTAGGCTTCAGGATTAGGTTTTCTTTTGGAGATTTGATGTATGAGGCTTGGCCTTTTTCTAAGTTGCCCTGACTCATTTCATGCACTGAGAGTTGTTTTACTTGAGAATGGTGATGAAAGGTCTTGTCTGGCTTCTGTAGTTGACCAAATTTCTCCTGAATAGCTGCATCAATCTTCTTCCATTTCTCATCTAGTTCCTTCTCAATAGCTGCAACATCAAGCATTTTGGGATTTGTCTTTGAATCAAGGTTATCAACTGCTATTTGGATCAGATCAATGCTGTCCAATACTGGCGGCTTTGGCAGAGTAATTTCTGGAATAATTACTTGACTGATTTAAACATTTACCACATGCTCCCCCTCACTGGTTGGCTCTACTTGATTGACTTGGATTGTTGAATCTGTCTTCCCCTTTTTGTTATCATCAAGTAGAGTGGAGGTAGAAGTTTGTGCAGCCACCAGCTTTTGCAGCAACTGAGTTTGTTGTGCTTCCTATAGCTGGATACTTGTGAGAGATGCTTCTATTGCAGTCAGCCTTGCATTCAGGGAATCCACTTTAGTGACAAGATCATAATTTTTCCTTAGCTGTCTTTTAATGTCAAGCATTGTTATGTCTGGAAGTTTAGCATCCAATCTTTCAGAGACATCCTTCTTTACTTGATCAATCTCAGTTTTGATAGAATTGACATCCTGATTGTGTTGAAGGGCTTGAATCTGATATAAATATAGAGAGTTGAGATGTGCCTGTAAGAGCTTCCTGGTGCTATCATTTGTAGTAGATTGAAGGGCATTGTGTGTCTCTTGAATTTGATGGATGAGAGTGGTCTTGAAGTGTTGAACATCACATTCCTTGGAAAATGCCCAGGAATGCAGGCCGAATCCGGAGCTGGGGCCTTCTTCTCCCCCTATATCCATGAGCTCTTCACTATCATCACCATCATATCCAAAGAAATCTACAGATTCACCAGTACCATAGTCAACATCATCAGCTCTAGGTGGCATGGCTGTGATGGCATCCTTTGCTCTTTGCATTGATTGAGTAGTATGTACCAAGTTCAGCATCTTTTCTGCATTTTCATTGCCCTGTCCAGCCAAAAGTTGATATGCTAAAACATGATGAGTAATTGCCTCAGCATCCAAAGAGATAGAATCTATGACATCTTGATCATGCTGAGATAGTTTCTCTCTGTTTGCATCATTGGCATTCATTGACTCACTAACAATGATGTCCATCTTTATTTCTCATGTACCTGCATTTTTCTCATTTTCTCTCTATTTTTACATCAAGGGCTCCCCCTGGCTTTCCACCCTCACACCCTCACCTTCACCATCTAAGGTGGGACTCCCCTTACTCACTTTTGCCATACCTGAAGAAATGATCTGCATAGGTTCACTCCTTTCCTCTCCTTTTGCCTGGGAGAAATCCAGCCTTTCACTCAATTCACTCCCTTCCCTCAGTCCTAAGAGTGATTATACTACTACTAGGTCATCTACACTTGTGACAATTATTGGGATTTGAAGTTGTGCAGAGAGTATCGACGGATGAGGAACATCCATCGGGATAGTAGTTTGGCTATCCGACGGATGACTGCTGTTAGCCACATCCGTTGGGATACAATCACTACTCGACGGATGAACAATATCCACCGGGATAGAAGAAATAAATGAGTTTGGAGTGGAGACTATTGTAGACTCTGGACAGATTGATGAAAATTTGGGCACATATGTCTCAATAGACTCAAAAAGAATTGGCAAGTAAGCCAACAAATCATCTAAAAGATGATGCTCACTTGCTTGGATTTTTGGCTTCTCCAATAGAGTTAAAGATGGAGAATTTGGAAGTGATGTATGAATCATGTCTACATCCAGTGAGTGTGTGGGTGAATTTGGTGCTTCAGGTGATTTAATTGTCAATGATTTTGGCTGTGACTCCACATTTATTAGAGCCACATCAAGCTGACTTTGAGATGGTGCAGTGACTGTATCTTTAGCTCCAGCTTATACTATGTGTGTTACTTGTGCATCCCCAAAGGTTTTAGATCATTTCTTTCTGGCATAAGTCTGTGGTGAACTTGTGTCCCTAACCCTCTTGGCCCGTGCTCCTGGTTGGGAGCTTGTTTCAATAGTAACATCCTTTTGGGAGGATGAAACTATAATTGAGCTGATTTCCTTATTAACAACCACAGTTTGTTGGAAAACTGTGGTGTGACTAGGCTTGGGTACACTAATCTCACCAGGCTTATCCTTAGGGTTTTTTAATTTTCACCCCGTCCCTCACCTAACTCACTCTCCTTCACACTCCCCTCTTTGTGTTTGGTAGTTTTTGCAACTGGTTTCTTTTGAAAGAAACCAGAGGGGGCTTTCTTTGCTTTGGATTTTGAAGTTATTGATTTGGTAGCTTGGGTAGGCATCTGTTGGGTCATTGACACAGATGCCATAGCTACTCCTGAAGGCAAAGAAATTTGTGAGGTTGGAAGAGTAGAGACAGTGGTGCTTACCTCACTTACCTGAGGGCCCTCCATGATTGGAAAGTAGAAGAGGGGCACCTCTTTGTGGTGACTTGCTCTGTTGAGATCTGCAATAATTCTCCTTTCTTGAACCCAACAATTCAGTTTGTTGGTTGGGTTCTCAATAACAATGTTCTTAATAAGATGTTTAGCAAGCATCATAAAGAATCTAGCATAATAGACACTTTTACCTCTCCTATTAAGTTCCCCTAACTTATAACCTAACTCAAACATGATCATGTCACTGAAGTTAAAGTACTTATCAGTAACTAGCATATAGAGCATGTTAAGCATGGCAATGTTAACATAATCAAAATTACTCACTTTACCAGAAAATACCTTAGTTACCACATCACACAGATAGCTCCATTTCTTTCTAAGACCTAGCCTCATAATCTCACTTAGCTTAGAAGTAGAAAGTGCATAGCCCATAGAATTAAGCATGGTAACTAAATTAGCATCAGTGTGTGGACAGTGGTAGTATTATCTGGAATTTTAAAGCATGTTTTGATAATGTCACTATTAATGCAGAACTGCTTACCTTTAAGAGTGAAAGTTATGGTCTTGTTAGTAGAATGATACACAGCTATTGTCCATATCTCCTCCACAACCTCACAGTAGATTGTGGGTGATTCCAGCATAGCATAACTGAGTTTGCATTCCTTCACAAAGTCCATAATTTTTTAAAAATCTCCAGATTATGGAATCTCCTTGTTCACAAGAGCTACAAAGTTATTCTTTTCATAAATGAACCCAAACTGGGACATGATTTTGACTACTGGTGCCATTGTTAGAGTATGGAAATTTGTAGAGAGAGTATTTGTTTTGGAGAAGAAAGAAGTTAGAGCAATTGATTTGAGAATGATAAAAGAACAAAATAAAAATAAATTCTGCTTTTATACTATCTCAGAAATAAACTGTCAAAAATAATAAATTGAAATAAAGTAACTAATCAAAATAGCCCAAAATAGCCGTTTAAAAATAAATAAACTGTCAAAATTCTGTCAATTATCCGTCGTGTTATACTTACGAATTGTAAGTATACCCGATGGATAATGTTCAGAGTTTTAACGGCTAAGATTGAGACAATTCGACGGATGATAATAAAACAATTATCCGTCGGGTTATAAAATAATCCAGAAAAGTAATTGATTTTTATTAATAAATATTATTCTGACGGATGATCAAACTCGATGGATAATGATCATCCGTCAGGATGTAAATTTGAACTTAGCCAAAATTTCATCCAAAACAGAAAAATCAACTAAGTTTCTGGCTGCATTATAACTTGCAAAAATATCTGAAATGATTCAAGAATAATTAAGCATACCTAACTCACTTACCAACCTTGAAAAGGTAAATTCATCAAGTGGCTTGGTAAAGATATTTGTAAGCTGCTTTTCACTTGGAACAAAATCAGGTTTCACGGTACCATTCATCACATGTTCCCTAATGAAGTGGTACTTGATGTCTATGTGCTTTGTTCTTGAATGCTGTACTGGATTTTCAGTGATGACAATTGCACTTGTGTTATCACAGAAAATGGGAATTCTGTCACTTGTAGACCATAGTCCAACAATTGGTTTTTCATCTACAAAATCTGTGCACAACAACTACCACCAACAATATATTCAGCTTCAGCTGTAGAAGTAGAAACTAAATTTTACTTTTTACTGAACCAGGACACAAGCTTGTTCCCTAGAAATTGACAGGATCCTGTTGTACTTTTTTTGTCTATTTTACAACCTGCATAATCTGCATCTGAATAACCAGTTAGATATAAACCAGAATCTCTAGGGTACCAAATGCCAAGTTTTGGTGTTCCCTTGAGATATCTGAAAATTCTCTTTATAGCTACTAAGTGAGATTCTCTAGGATCAGCCTAAAATCTAGCACAAAGATAAGTAGCAAACAATATATCTGGCCTACTAGCTGTTAAGTACAAAAATGAGCCAACCATGCCCCAATAGCTTGAAATATCCACAGACTTTTCAGTAGTGTTTAATTCAAGTTTAGTTGCAGTGGCCATGAGAGTTTTTGCAGATGTGTAATCCATTAGATCAAACTTCTTTAAAAGATCATATATATTTAGTTTGACTAATGAATATTCCATCACTAACTTTCTTAACTTGTAAACCAAGAAAGTAAGTTAGTTCTTCCATCATGCTCATTTCATACTTACTTTGCATTAATTTGGAAAGTTTTTCATCTGTAGAGCCAAATATAATGTCATCTACATAAATTTGAACAAGTATACAAGAGCCATTAACATTTGTAAAGAATAAAGTTTTATCAACAGTACCTCTTGTGAAGTGATTTTCCAGAAAAAACTTTGATAAAGTATCATACCGGGCTCTAGGTGCTTGCTTCAGTCCATAAAGGGCTTTCAAAAGATAGTAGACATATTATGGAAAATTTGGATCTTCAAAACTAGGAGGTTGACTGACATAGACTTTCTCCTCCAAATCTCCATTCAGAATGGCACTTTTGACATCCATTCAATAGACCTTGAAATTGGCATGAGCTGCATAGGCTAAGAAGATTCTGATGGTTTCAAGTCTTGCAACAGGAACAAAAGTTTCATCAAAATCTATTCCTTCTTGTTGACAGTAGCCCTTAGCAACCAATCTAGTTTTGTTCCTGACCACTATGCCATTTTCATCCATCTTGTTTCTGAATACCCACTTGGTGTCAATTGGATTCTTTCCTTTAGGTTTGGGTACCAGCTTCTATACCTTATTCCTTTCAAATTGAGTTAGCTCCTCCTGCATAGCTAAAACCCAATCAGGATCCAACAAAGCTTCTTCTACTTTTTTAGGTTCTTTCTTAGAAAGGAAGCTGCTATATAAACATTCTTTTTGAGTTGTGTTAGATCCCAATGTATTTGTAGAAGGGGGGGTTGAATACAAACGGTACCGAATAATCGAATTAAATGCGGAATAAAAATGTGAAACAAAATTCAAGTTAAATAAGAATATTATTAAACTTGAAAGGTGTTACAACAACTGTATCGATTACAAGGAATTAATCTCAAATTAATTATCATAAATCTAGAATAAAATCGACATGAACTTTTTCTATTTTTGTAATAAAAAGATTCAAATGCTAAACGCAATTTGAGATTAAGTTCTAGGGATTTTGATCCGCTAGATAGTTACACAAGAACAAGATAAAGATTTCTAGTGGTTTGGATTTAACTTTACAAAGTAGAAATTATGATCTTGAAGTTTGCAGATGAAGGATAAAATATTTCTTCTGCGGCTGCTCTGTTTTTGTTCTTATATTGATTTCTGTATGTTTTTTTTGTTGAATGGCTGCTTCTGTCTTTTTAATCAATCAACAAAATGGAATGAACTGGAATGACAATCCCATAGCTGGCAAGACTTTCGGTAGGACAATGGATTGAACTAGCAAGACAATCTGATTGAACTACAATGACTTTCGGTATGACAATCAGTTGAACTAGCAAGACTATCTCCTTCCCAGTAGAACTTTCGGTAGGACAATTGAAATGACTTGGCATGACAATCGGCATGACAATCCTGATTGTCATGCTAGTTCATTTTCAATTGTCTTGCTGATTTAAGACTGTTTTTAATCCAATTAAACTTCTGAAAATTCTTAATATTAATTCTGAATTAATTAATCAATTAATTCAATTAATAAATAAATTAATCTTTGCAGATATAATTTATTTTCTTAATTAAATTATATGACTTAATTAATTAATAGAGAATTAATACTAACCTTGAGCAGCAACCATTCTTCTGAAAATCTTCTGAAAATCACTGAGAATTATGAATCAATTCCACCACTTCAATGTTGACACTCGATGTACTGTCTGGTTCATGAGTGACTAACTTCCGTGATGTTTCTTCATGTCTTGACTTTGATAATTGATTTTCTTCAGATTTAATCCTTGTAATTAATGATACCCTAACGAGATCTCAGTCACTTGATTAAATCCACAATCTTGATTTGCATCACCGAGGCTTGATCAATTTCTTGAGCTTCTTCCAGTGAATTAACTCCTCAAGTCTGTAGATGAACCTTGTTTCTGAATCCTCTGACAGATGTTACTTGGTGAGATCTCTTTGACGGTAGATCCACTATTTACTTATTACATTCTTATTTGAGTTGAGTTAAATCCTCGAATATACAAATAGGCTATGCTATATGCCTTACAATCTCCCCCTATTTGTTTGTTAGACCATAACACACAAATACCTAGAGGATAACTAAACTAACAAATAAGAAAAATATATAAATAGAAATGCAAAGTAAATAGCAGAAACGTTCTGGACTAGATTTAACATTTTCCAGATTCCAAATAGATGTTCCTCTAGACTGAACATATCTTCAAGTAGTTTCATCTTCTTTTGTACAACCACATTTCCTGTTGAGAAGCCCATATCTCTCTTACTTCTCCCCCTATGAGAATCAACTGATTAAAGAAGATCACCTTCATTTACCACCTCTCCCGTACAATAAGATCCGCAGATAAAAACCAATGGTACTCCCCTTTTAGAAAACAGCTTCTTCCCTTACTAGAAAATCACCTTGTGTTTACCACCTCTCCCGTACAATAGGATCCGTAGTTACAAACAACAATGGTGTGGTGTAGTGTACATATGTAGGATCTTTTTCTTCCTCCCTGCTATTTCTCCCCCTTAATTGAGGAATCCTCCAAACTATTACTTAAGCTTTTATCTCCCCCTTAAAGAAGGAATGTATGCCGTCGTCTGAAGGAGTTCTCATATTTCACTTGGTTGGAAAAGAAATAACAAGAAGTTTCTCTTTCTTCCTCACTGTGAGTGTGTGATTTCGTTTAGTGTACCTCACTTGTGTTTCACTCTTCTCTCCACTCATGTTTACACTCATTCTCACAAGTGTATCACTCATTCTCACAAGTGTATCACTCCTCTCTTAGCTCCAAACTTCAGCTGTACCTGCAAGGAAAATCACCTTAGCCATCCTTAAGGAGGTCACAGGTGGTGCAATGGGAGTTCGCAAATTCCCATCCTTGTTAAACTCGTCAGATGAATCTGAGTCATAATCTACAAGTTGCTAGTTTCCCTTTTAGGGTTCCAGATTTGAATTCTGGGAAGGTAAACAATGATCCAACGAATTTAGCATAAAGATCAAAGTTCCCTTCTAATGTCTGTGAAGACATTTCCTTGTGACTCATCAGGTAATATCTGAATCATTATCAACAAGTTGCCGATCTGCACCTATATCAGATCCACTATCCGCAGATGCATCCAGGGGATTTAAGCCTGGGGAGGTAGACACTGACCACTGACATATGGCTTTTGGATCAGTATCCTCTCCTAACACCTGTAAAGGCAATTGGTCCATTAACGAACCTTAAACAATCGAATCTGACCTTAAAATGGTCGAAACTCTTATTTCCGTCAACTCATCCTTTGTGTGTGTAACCTCTCCTTGTGCATCAAGAATTTTTTATGTTTGAAGTGGTGACACTACATCGGATGCCTTGGCCGACAGGCAAAATTCAATAGACGCACCCTGTTGAGAGAATGAATCTAGTAACTATTTTTGTGCCTTTTCAGCCATTACATCTTTTTGAGAAGATGTATGGGGGATAGCAGTTGTCTCGGTGTAAATACTACTCATCTATGTAGGAGACAGAGCTACTGGGTTGACTTCAGAACCTTCCTTATGTGGTGCACTATGGCACTATCTCCCTCACGCTCATTCATACTATATTTAGTGGTAAGAGAGTGTTGGTTGGTTCTGTTTCTGTGTTTGTCTTTACAGTCTGGGATAGATGTTGTGGGTTTTCAACCTCATGACTGTCAATGAAAGAAAGTCATTGGAGACTGAACCTGTATCACAGAACATATGGCAATAGAGAGATAAAATGTACTTAAGATTTATAATGAAAGAAAATTATACATTTAATCTTTTGAGAGAGATGTTGTACAATAGTGATTTCAAAGGATTTTACATGAAATAAGAAATCACTAATGTAGAAAGAAGTTTGATTTTCTCCTAAAACTCACTGCACATATAAAACAATATGTTTGTGCCTAGTGATAAGAGAGTTTTAAATATGACGACTCTACTAGTTAATATTAAATTATAACTTCAGTTACAGTGCCATACCATGTCCTTGACGATTGCTTGAGTAGTACATTGGTTCATACCAACCTGAAGTGAGATTGTGAAGAAGAGATTGCATAGTCCAATAGATCTGCAGCTGCAAAGTCCATGAACTGTGGTGCACCGACTTCCTCTTTTGACTCACCAATCAGGAGTACACTTGTACACATCTTACTAGAGTCCAATTCCAAGTGTAATGTGCAGCAGGTGCCTGATATGTCATAATATTCTCAAGTCTCGTCACTGGTGCTATATGTTAGATACTGCTTCCTGATAATAACCTAGCACAATATACAAATTTTCAATGTTAACATTCCCAGCTTGCAAACAGCCATATCCCTCAGATAAACCTTTGTTGTTATCTCCAAAGGTAACCAGGGGGCCAGCTTTCTCAATCCACATTTGATAGCAGGGCTCTATCTCCGGTCATATGTCTTGATGATCCACTTGTCAATAATCCACACTACCGGTTACACCTATATACTGCCCTGCACTTCAAATGGATTAGACCTTCTTCGGAACCCAAACTTGGTTGGGCCCGACATACTTGTAGAATTGTCCTTTGTCAGGCAAAACAATATTTTTAGTTTTAATGGTCTCAACATCCTCAATGACTGAACATTTGACCTTATAAACAGCCTTAACAAATTTCTGTTTAGGCTTAGGCACAAATGTCTCCTTTCTAGCCTTAGAAGGACTAGCAGTCTTAGACCTATCATGCTTCTTATTATTCACATGTTGACGAGGAGTAGTCTTATCACTAGAAATATGCTTACCATTAAAATAAGCATACATCAAATTAAAAGCACAAGACATACAATTAGCAACACCATATGCTTTATGAGAGTGATTAACAGCAGGTAATTTATGCATGATAGACATGGAATTTTTGTTATCCAACTCATGTGTGTCAGAGTTAGTCTCAGTTGCTTTCACAACTTTGACTGGAACTTTCGACATACTTGACTTGGAAACAACCTTCTCATTAGCATGATCTTCAGCACGTATTTCTTCTTGAATAACAGAAGAGGTCGCATCAAATGGTTCAGCAATTGATGCTTTATAGAGGGGTTCATCAACACCCTTAAGCACATGTGGTACTTCCCTACCTTTAGCACATACATGAGGAGGGGAGTTTATGCCTAATTCTCCAATAGCAGCATTGTAATCATAACCTATTCCAGATGTTTGATTAACAGCTTGCTTACTGTAGAACTCTTTAGCCTTCCAACAAGAATTGAAGTAGGCTCTAACCTTAGTCTCAAGACCGGTGATCTTGTCTTTGAGAATAGTTTCGAGTTGTCTATAACAGTCAACTCTATTCTCTAGAAAAAATACTTGTTCTTTTAACTTGTCTTGATTAATGTGCACAAGTCTTAATTCATTGACCTCTTTCTCAAGGTCTTTGATCTACTGACTTAACAGTTCATTATCACGGCGAGCACAATCTAAGAAACCTCCTAGATGATAAACTAATTCAGCATCAGTAAATTTTACCTCTTTTCTTAACGATGAAGCTTTTCCATCAATAGCCATAAGAGCAAGATTCTCATCTTCTTCATCTTCACTATCAGTATCATCCCAGCTTCTTCCCTTTTCCAGGTAAGCCCTTTCAGAGTTACTCTTCTGATTTGAATCATAAGAGTTCTTCCTTACTTGCTTTGGCTTCCTGCATTCTGTGGTAACGTGTCCCAACTCATTGCAGTTATAGCATCTAATGGTGCTCCGATCAACCATCCCTATTTTGTATCCACCACTACTAGTGTTAGAGGATGAAGATCTACCTGTCTGGAATCTGTTGTAGTTGGACTTGTACTTGAACTTTGGATTTCTCTTGAATCTGACATCGGAGAATCTCTTGACAATTTGGGCCATTGACTCATCTTCCAATTGCTCCAGCTCTTCCAAGGAATAAAAATCATCACTGGATTGATTTGTAGTAGGAGGATCATATTCTGCTACTATCACATTTTCCTCAGCCTTGGAAAACTGTACCATTCTCTCCGACTGTTGAGATTGTTGTTGTTGTTGACCTTCAGCTACAAGAGCAGTAGATGTGTTGACCATTCTATCTTTCCCGTAGATTTCCTTTTGCCGAATCTGCTCCAACTCATAGGTTTTCAACACACCATAGAGTCTATCTAAAGAAGTCTCACTCAAATCTCTAGCTTCTCTAATGGCAG
The DNA here is from genome assembly GCF_009905375.1 of Apium graveolens. Lineage (NCBI taxonomy): Eukaryota > Viridiplantae > Streptophyta > Magnoliopsida > Apiales > Apiaceae > Apium > Apium graveolens. The sequence goes on along the minus strand of NC_133649.1, from coordinate 35,881,927 downwards.
TGATTCTATGTTCAAGATGAGTTGGCAATGTTAAAAGGAACTTTTTGTTGACCTCCCTGATTGAATAATATTTCCCATTTATGTTTAGGTTGTTGATCAACGCATTGTACCTCTCAAACACTTCAGTAATTCCTTCTCCTGGATTTGATTTAAAATGTTCATACTCAGAGGTTAAGATCTCCAACTTGTTCTCCCTAACTTCCTTTGTACCTTCATTAATCACCTCAATAGTTTCCCAGATGTGTTTGGAATTTTTACAGTTCATCACATGTCTGTTCATCAAGGGATCGAGGGAATCAACTAAAATTAACTGAAGGCTGGCATCCAAGGAGGCTTCTTCTTTTTCAGCAGGAGAAAAATCCTCAGGCTCTTTTGGATAGGTTCTAGCTTTGGTAATCACAACATCATCTACTATCACCTCTGGTTCAATAACCATTGGAGTTGTTGGACCCTTCTTTAACAAGTTCAGATATTTGGGATTTGCAACTTGTAAAAACAAGAGCATCTTCTTCTTCCACATGATATAATTTTCTTTATCAAATAGTGGAATTTTAACGGTTCCAACTTTTTGTGAAGTCATTATGAATTTTTGAATAAATAAAAATTCAAGGAGTTGAAAAATCACAAAAGTCCAGGATCTTGATTTGTTCGTTAATCAGAAGGCTCTGATACCAATTGTTAGATCCCAGTGTGTTTGTAGAAGGGGGGTTGAATACAAACGGTACCGAATAATCGAATTAAATGCGGAATAAAATTGTGAAACAAAATTCAAGTTAAATAAGAATATTATTAAACTTGAAAGGTGTTACAACAACTGTATCGATTACAAGGAATTAATCTCAAATTAATTATCACAAATCTAGAATAAATTCGACATGAACTTTTTCTAATTTTGTAATAAAAAGATTCAAATACTAAACGTAATTTGAGATTAAGTTCTAGGGATTTTGATCCGCTAGATAGTTACACAAGAACAAGATAAAGATTTCTAGTGGTTTGGATTTAACTTTACAAACTAGAAATTATGATCTTGAAGTTTGCAGATGAAGGATAAAATATTTCTTCTGCGGCTGCTCTGTTTTTGTTCTTGTATTGGTTTCTGTATGTTTTTTTTGTTGAATGGCTGCTTCTGTCTTTTTAATCAATCAACCGAATGGAATGAACTGGAATGACAATCCCATAGCTGGCAAGACTTTCGGTAGGACAATGGATTGAACTAGCAAGATAATCTGATTGAACTACAATGACTTTCGGTATGATAATCAGTTGAACTAGCAAGACTATCTCCTTCCCAGTAGAACTTTCGGTAGGACAATTGAAATGACTTGGCATGACAATCGGTATGACAATCCTGATTGTCATGCTAGTTCATTTTCAATTGTCTTGCTGATTTAAGACTGTTTTTAATCCAATTAAACTTCTGAAAATTCTTAATATTAATTCTGAATTAATTAATCAATTAATTCAATTAATAAATAAATTAATCTTTGCAGATATAATTTATTTTCTTAATTAAATTATATGACTTAATTAATTAATAGAGAATTAATACTAACCTTGAGCAGCAACCATTCTTCTGAAAATCTTCTGAAAATCACTGAGAATTATGAATCAATTCCACCACTTCAATGTTGACACTCGATGTACTGTCTGGTTCATGAGTGACTAACTTCCGTGACGTTTCTTCATGTCTTGACTTTGATAATTGATTTTCTTCAGATTAAATCCTTGTAATTAATGATACCCTAACGAGATCTCTATCACTTGATTAAATCCACAATCTTGATTTGCATCACCGAGGCTTGATCAATTTCTTGAGCTTCTTCCAGTGAATTAACTCCTCAAGTCTATAGATGAACCTTGTTTCTGAATCCTCTGGCAGATGTTACTTGGTGAGATCTCTTTGACGGTAGATCCACTATTTACTTATTACATTCTTATTTGAGTTGAGTTAAATCCTCGAATATACAAATAGGCTATGATATATGCCTTACAAGTTGCTTTCCTTATTTGAACTCTAGAAGATGCATCACCAATGATGAGCTCAAAAGGGTGATCTTTAGTCCATTTTCTTTGTTGAGGTAGATTAGCTCTAGATGAAGATGCCTCATTGTTGTCTTGATGTGTGACTGAGTTTTGATTATGAGAAACTCCCCCTGAGTTTGTGAATCTTTGATTTGAGAAAGGGGTACTTTCTCTAGGTGATCTATTCTGACTCTCAGCCTCTCTCATTATTGCGACGGATGATGCACTTTGTATCTCGACGGATGAAGCTGATTGTCTCCCTACGGATAAGGCAGATTGTCTTCCGACGGATGAAGCATTTTATAACTCGACATATGTTGAACTATGTGCTTCATTAGTTGTAGATTTTCCTGCATTATCCTTAGTCACTGTTTTTTGATCACTTTCTTCATCACTGTCATCACCAACCATCTCCACATTATCAAACTTGAGGATTTCATGGAAATCTCCATCTTGCAGTCCTTCAATCTTTTTATCATCAAACACAACATGTACTAATTCCATAACAATGTTGGTTTTTAGATTGTAGACTCTATATGCTTTTCCCACAGCATATCCAACAAAAATTCCTTCATTTGCTTTAGCATCAAACTTTCCATGTTGATCAGTTTGATTCCTTAAGATATAACATTTGCAGCCAAAGTCATAAAGAAAATTTAGAGTTGGCTTCCTGTTCTTGAACAATTGGTAGGGTGTCATGCACTTTTCTTGATTAACCAAAGAGATATTCTGAGTGTAGCAGTCAGTATTCACAGCTTCAGCCTAAAAATATGTTGGCAACTTGGATTCTTCAAGCATTGTCCTTACAGCTTCAATAAGAGATCTGTTCTTTCTTTCCACTATTCCATTTTGTTGTGGAGTTCTTGCTGCAGAAAACTCATGCATAATCCCATTCTCTTCACAAAATGATCTCATCACAGAATTCTTGAACTCAGTTCCATTGTCACTCCTGATTCTTCTTACTTTAAAGTCAGGATGATTATTGACTTGCCTTATGTGATTGATGATGATTTCACTAGCTTCATCTTTAGACTTTAAGAAATATGTTCAAGAGAACTTTGAGAAATCATCCACAATTACCAGGAAAAATCTTTTTCTTGAGATGGACAACACACTGACTGGTCCAAATTAATCCATGTGTAACAATTGTAAAGGTTCTTCAATTGTTGAATCAAGCTTCTTTCTGAATGATGCTTTGATATGCTTTCCTTTCTGGCAGGCATCATACAATCCATCCTTAGAAAACTCCACTTGAGGAATACCTCTAACCAGTTCTTTCTTGACAAGTTCATTCATGGTCTTGAAGTTTAGATGGGACAGCTTCTTGTGCCAAATCCAACTTTCATCTTGACTTGCTTTACTGAGAAGACAAGTTACTGATTCTGCATTTGATGAGTTGAAATCAGCTAAGTACACATTTCCTTTTCTTACTCCAGTGAGAACCACTTTGTTGATCTTTTTGCTTATCACAACACAGGCTTCTGAATTGAAAGTAACTGAGTTGCCCTTATCACAATACTGGCTGATACTCAATAAATTATGCTTAAGACCATCCACTAGGGCAACTTCTTCAATGATGACATTATCTTTTGAAATCAAGCCATATCCCATAATATAACCTTTTCTGTCATCTCCAAAAGTAATACTTGGGCCAGCTCTTTTCTTGAACTCAGTGAGCAGGGTAGAATCTCCAGTCATGTGCCTTGAGCAACCACTATCCAGATACCAAAGATTCTTTCTGTTTTCCAGCACACATCAAAATCAAATCAAGTTGATTTTGGTACCCAAGTTTCCTTGGGTCCTGCCTTGTTAGCTTTTTTCTTTGGTTTCTTAGGTTTGATCTCATTTGACTCAGGACTTTCTGATTCATCCTTAGTCATCTGAGTTGGGCCTTTGAAACCAGTCATTAAAATAAAATTATCATGCACATTTTGATTAACATGAAAAAACATGCTATTTGCAAACATGTTATTCCAGTAAGGCATGCTAAATGGCATTTGAGGCATACTAAATGCAACACAATAAGGATTAGGTACAAATGACATATTAGCAAATTGTGCATTCATATTCTGAGTGGACATAGCATTCATAGGCATGGTAGGCATGGCAGTCATGTTGGGAAAAGAAGAGGGTGCAGACATGGAAGTAGGCATAGCAAGTTTGCAATTAACATACAAGTGATTAACACTACCACACTTAACACAGATTTTTCTTGGTGCATATTTATCAGGTGTGTAGTTGTTATGTTTGTTAATTTCTACTTACCCATTTCTATTGTTTTTTTTCCAGCTTCTGTTTTAACCTCAATCTTTTCTAATCTGTCATTCAATTGCTTGATAGACAGATAACAAACATTAAATTTCTTTTCCTTCCTGAGTTGAATTGATTCTCCTGGAATAAAGTTCTTAGAAACTGATCCATATTTCTCATTCAACTTAGCTAGCTTAGCTTTGCTAACTGGTTTACTAACAACCGACGAATGTGGCTCCTTGTCACTCGACGAATAATCCTTTTGATTATCCGACGGATGATTTTCATATCGAGTCCACATCTGTAAAAAATCCTTCAAGCAAATTGGACTCAAGCTTCTCTTTACTCTTCTTCCAGGCTGCATTACAAAAGGACTCAATACCTTGAACTTTAGTGATTTGAGCATGGACATCTCTAGATGATTTCCATGCCTTAATTACTTCCTGTTCTCGTTCAAGCTGCTTCTTTAAAATTTCTTCTTTCTTCAAGAACTCAGTTAATTCATCCTTAGCAATCTTACACTCAATTCTTAATTTCTCAGATTCAATAAACTGAGACTCTAACACATTATTCCTTTCACTTAAAAATAAATTGTTTTCTTTAATTTTAGCATTTTCCCTAGTGAGGGACTTAAGTGTAACACACAGGTGATATAATTCTGTGGACATGTCATTTATTGCATCATTACACTCAGCTTTAGATAAATGTGCTAGGTTAGTGGTGATTACCTGATTGCTTAAAGAACTTGTTTCTGTTTTATCAAATTTGGCCATTAGGGCTAGATTGACATAGCTTGTTTCTTCATCTTCATCCAATACATCTGCAGCCCAATCATTCTCATGTGTGATGAAAGCCCTTTCCTTTTGTTTGAGCAACTCAAAGTATTTCTATTTATAATCAACAGGCTCAAACTTCTTTTTGCTGGAATCAAACTTTCTACATTCACGGGCAAAATGACCCGCCAAGCCATATTTGAAACACTTGAATTTTGACTTATCAACCATATTTCTGTTTGGGTTAGCTGCTCCAAAATTCTTCTTGAATTTGAGCTTGGCAAATCTTCTGGATAAGAATGCTAGATGTTCATCAATATCATCCATGTCATCTTGGCTCAATTGATCTTCATTTTCAGCTACCAATCCTTTACCCTTGCTTTCACAGACCTTTGATGTAGACTCAACAGCTTCTACCTTCATCTCTTTCTCCTTTGCTAACTCAGCAACCAGTGCTATGGACCCTCCTTTCTTCCTTCCTTTCTCCATCCTCTCATCTTTCTCTATTTCAAGCTCATAGGTTTTTAGGATGCCATACAGTCTCTCCAAGGTGAATTCCTTGTAATCCTGTGAATTTTTCAATGAGACTGTCATTGGCTTCCACTCCTTTGGAAGAGATCTAAGGAACTTGAGTTAGAGTCTTTTGTTTGATAGACTCTTCCATGCAACTTTAGAGCATTTAGTAGCTTTTAAAATCTACTAAAAATATCAGTGAGAGACTCACTTTCTTCACAGTGAAAATGCTCATAATTCTGAATCAGTAGCTGCATCTTGTTCTCCCTTACTTGCTCAGTACCATCACAAATAATCTGGATTGTGTCCTAAACCTCTTTGGCTATTTTACAGTTAATGATATTATCAAACATATCACCATCAACTCCATTGAACAATATATTCATGGCCTTCTTTTCCTTCATGACTTGCTCAATATCACGGTTTGACCATTCATACCTAGGTTTTGGAATAGATGGCTCATTGCCAGTTGCAGCTCTCATTGGTACATGAGGACCTCTCTCTATGCAGTCCACATAGGCCTCATCTTGGGAAAGAAGATGTAGGTGCATCTTCACCTTCTAGTGGTGATAATTGTCTTTATCCAGAAATGGAATCTTCACTCCAACATCCTTTTTGTTCATCTTGTTGTTTGTTGTGATCTTTACACTCTTTGTACTTCAAGAGCTTGCTCTGATACCAATTGTTATTCCCTAACAATATAACAAGAATTACATAAGGGGGTTTGAATATAATTCTGGCTACTTTTTCAAATTAAAAGAATGTTCTGTCTTGATAAATATAACAGTGTTTGATTAGCAATGGTACGGAATAAAAGAGTGATAGAAATCTAGACACTTAAGTAATAAAACACAAGCTTTTAAAACTTTCTGGTGGATTTGAAAGTATCCACCAGATATATATATATATATATATATATATATATATATATCAAATGAGAACCCTGTGAAACTTTGAATAGCTCACAGCTGCTTACAAGTTTGAACAACTAAATTACAGAGAAATGCTTACAAAATACAGCTTGATATTTTTCTCTGAAAATAGGCTTGCTTAGTTAATTGTTCTACTTGCTACACTTGGTTTATATATTACCAAGTTTACATGACAATAAGACAAGATAATAAAATAAATCATATCTAGTCTAACTCCATGCTGCTTCACTACTCTATTCCAGCATCTTTGAATATCTTCACAATTGCATGGAAATGGTAATGCTTTTTTGTTCTCAAATTCCTGCTTAACAGGCTGCCACATTCCTTTTGCAAACACCCAACGCATGTGACTGTGTTGTCACTGTCAACAGCTATTTGAATTTGATCATCCGTCGGGACTATGCTTGTCATCCGTCGGGAGCTTTGGTGATCATCCGTCGGGAGTCTTGTAGATCATCCGTCTGGAGTCTATTTGCCACTTGACTCTATTTCACTTATACAGAATTACAAGACATCTCATATTTACAATTAATCAACCTATTCTGCATATCAATCTAGTAGTCAACATGACTTATAGAACCCTAAGCAATCTACTTGACTAATACATGTTTTTTTTGCAGAAATGTGCTACAGTTCTTATTTGTTACATAAGCTACTCACTCGGTGGATGTCAATTTGTCATCCATCGGGACTTTAAAGTTTATCCGTCGTGACTATATTAGATTATCCGTCGAGTGCTACTAAATTCACTAAGTTAAATCTACTAAGGTGTTTTGTTTAACTTGTCATCAAGTTCACAACATAATCCTAACATATATTATTTATATATGTTTATCTCTTTTCAACATATAAAAAAATTAATTATATGTACAATTTATTTTTTATTAAAAATATATATTAAAATTGTACGAGACATACTTTTCAAATTAAAAATTGTTTAATAAATAAGGGAATGATCCGTTTATGTACTATGCTTAACTTTATATCTCAAATTCAATTGTTCAAAACTAACTCTACAAATATTTTAGTAATCATGTTTAACGTAAAATAGATTGTCGCTATTTATGACACTCACATATTATGTGTATAATAAAGAACTTAAGTAACAGTGTGTGGTGTAGTGGTAAGGTGATCTGTTTGTGAATGTAAAGATTTGGGTTCAATTCCTTCCAACAACTTCTTTTATATAAATTTAAAGTACCGGGGTAAATTAGTCATTTCAATGAGACTTTTTAATCTCATAAATTCATCACCATGTTCTCCTATTATATATAGAAGAGATAGTTGATAGAAAAGTATTGTACATAAATAAGAATAATTAAATAAAAAAATAAATTATTAAAAAAAATGAAAAAAGTCTTTGTCTTTTACACTAATGCGATAAAGACAGGGGAGTAAACTAATCTATCTATTATGTATGGTTGTGATCCATGAAGGGCTCCTTTAGATAGAAATCCGTAGAGAACCATTATTTAAAAAATGTTAATATATAATTTATTTCATTTTTCATCATATATAGTTAAAAAATTTAATTACCAAAATAAAAATGAAGTTGCATAATTTTTTTATTTAAAAAATCATTTAAATTTGATGAAATAGTTTAAAGTGGTTCTGTAGTAGAATCACAGTAAAATCACACTTATTTAAAATTATTTCACAGTAGAATCAAATTTAAAATCACTTATTTTTTTTTCAAATTTCAATTGTTAAATATTTTATTATATTTAAATATAATTATTATCTATATTAGCAACGAATTTGATGAAATTCTATAATATAACTAAGGGTTCTACGGTTCTCTGTATAAGAGGGTCCTCCCTTGAAGAAAGACCCTATTATATACTAGTTTAAAGTGATGCACTATTCTTCATTAATATTTATATATTTTCATTTTTCTTTTGTATAATTTTATTAAAATTTTATATAAATAATTAAATAGTACTAAACAATGATTATATTATTATAATTTTATAGTGTATAATTTCAAATTAGTTTCAAATAGTATAAATAATATATAATTGATAAAATCTTATTCATAAATAATAATGTAAATATTTGTTGTTAGTGAGTGAGTTTCGAACCTGAAAACTTATATGTATCTTTATAAATAATATAAATGTTTGTTATTGACAGGATTCGAACCTGAGAACTTATATGCATTTTTATAAATAATAATATAAATATTTGTTGTTGACCAGATTCAAACTTGAGAAACTTTTGGAGTGTATTTTTTTAGTATTTGTATTTAACGGCTCTGATTATTTGATGAAAAAGATGCGACGGTACTGATGAAAATGGATAACCAAAATGAGGGGTTAATCAAACAAATTATACCCCATTTCGGTTATTATATTTGTAAGTATACGCTGCTAGATTATTTTTAGAATTTCTACAATTCACTTTATTTTTAAACGGTTATTTTTGGAAATTATCATTGGGTATTTACTTGTATTTTTAATCATTTGTTTGTCTTTTTTCGGAAAAGTATAAAAGCCTATTTCAATTACAGATCTCACTTTTATCTTTCTCTAAATTCACAAGGCAAATTTACTCTCTCCGTCTCCAAACCCCTTTTCTCTCTATAAGTTCAAAAGCTAGCAAAAATTGCACCTGTTGTGAAAATCATGTTTCAGATTGGGTTCGTTTATGAAAAAAACAACTTCACAACACTGGTGGACAAGAGTGTTGCTAATGAGGACTACCACAAGATGATGGAGTTCAACTGCAAACTCAAGTACTCTATGCTCGGGTCACCAGTCATATACTATGAAGTGGTCGAAGAAGTATGGATAACTACTGTATTTGACTCCAAGAACATGACTATTACCTTTACTCTCAAAGGTACAAATTAATGTGTTAATTATGATGCTATTCAGTCATGTTTTAAATTTCCTGAAAATAACACAAATGCTCCATACACTGACACTGATGTGGTTAATATACTCAATTCCATGGGTTTCTCTCTAGATACTGCTAGTTTAGGTAGTATAAAGATGAGAGGGCTTAGGAAAGAGTGAAGTTATCTTTATGATGCTTCCCATTAAGGTATTTTCTGAAAAAGTTAGCAATTTTGATGCCATTACTTCTTCCTTGGTTAACATGCTTTATATGCTCTTATCTGAAAAGTATTTCAATTTTAGCAATTATGTCATGCTAGAAATAGGGTATAAGCTAAGAGACATTCAAAAAAGATCTAGGAATGTGTATTATGCTAGTTTTTTAATGATGATAGCTAACCATGTTTCTGAGGATCTTGTGATTTTGAACCCAAACAACAAGATTGCTTGTTAGGTTCAAGAAAATAGAGTTCTTGCAGATTTAAACAGGAACAACCTAAAAAATGAGGTGCCCCTCAACTATCTTCCAATCATTGAGGCACCTCAGGTAGGTGAGGTAATTATTTCTCTTCCTATCTCTTCTCAACCTCCAGTTTCTTTGACTTCAACTATGGCAATGACATCCATGTCAGTGACCAAACATATACCTACCCAAGTCACCAAACTAAAATCTTGAGAATCCAAGTCTAAGAAACTAACCTCTAGTGTCTCTCAAAAGACACCAGTATTAAAAATTACCAAAATACTTGAGAGGAATGTATAGGATAGTGAGCATGGTGAGGGAAGGGGTGAAAATCAAATAAGCCCAAGGATTAGGTTGGTGAGACAAGTATTATCCAAACCAGCCACACTGCAGTCTTCCAAAAGACTGTAGTTGTTCAAAAGAAAATCACCTCATTTCTAGATGCATCCTCCCAAAAGGATGTAACTATTAAAACAAGCTCTCATCCAAGAGCACAGGCCAAGAGGGGTAGGGACATTGACCAAACACAATTCTACATTAGAAAGAAGAAAAATAAACCTATGGGGGGTCACAGGGTGCACAAACAGTGCCAACTGTAGTCAAAGACTTAGTTACTGCACCTTCTCAAATTCATATTGATGTGGCTCCAATAAATATGGAGTCACAACCAAATTCTCTCACAATCCAAACACCACACATACATAATTCTCCAACCAATTCTATGGATGTGAATATGATCAACACATCAATTCCTGATTCTCCATCTCTCAAATTCATGAAGGAGACAATTACTCAAACAAGTGGTCATCATCTAATTGATGATTTGTTGGATCACTTGCCAATTCTTTCATAAACTATTGATGAGTCTGTGCAACAAAATCTAAAATTAATCTCCACAGACTCAACAATAGTTTTAACTTCTATTTCTTTCATTTCTTCTTTCTCAACGGATATTATATCATCCGTTGAAAAGTGATTTCCAATCCTTTCATAAACTATTGATGAGTCTGTGCAACAAAATCTAAAATTAATCTCCACAGACTCAACAATAGTTTTAACTTCTATTTCTTTCATTTTTTCTTTCTCAACGGATATTATATCATCCGTTGAAAAGTGATTATCTTTGAATGAATATGCTTTACAACAGTCAGCTGTTGATAATTCCAACTACACTTTCAACGGATATTTCACATCTGTTGAATGTCACTCCACAACTTGACATCTCCAAATCTATTATAAGTGTAGATGATTTAGTAGTTGTCCATTCACTCTTAGTTTTGAGAGAATGGAGTGAATTGAGTGAGAGGTCAGGTTGCTCCCAGGAAAAAGGAGAGGAAAAGAGTGAAAATATGCATGCTATTTCTTCCAGCATGACAAAAGAGAGTGAGAGGAATCCCACCTTAGATGGTAAAAGTGAGGGTGTGGGGGTGGTGAGCCAAGGGGAGCCCTTGATGCTAGAACAGAGAGATAATGATAGAAAAGTAGGCTATAGTGAGATAAGGGTTATAACCATTGCAAGTGAGTTAATGAATGTTAATGAGGCTGAAAGGAAAAGACTATATCAGTAAGAATACAGAGATGTTATAGACTTTATTTCCCTAGAAGCTGAGACATTTACTCACCCCGTTATAGTCTATCAAACACAGGTTGTTCGGGGCAATGAGGAGGCATAAATGACACTTAATCTAGTACATACAATAGCATCAATGCAAAGGGCTAAAATTTTTTTGTCCTCTCTACCTCCTACATCTAATGATGTGGACTCAAATTTTGGAGCTCATGCTGATTCTGAGTTTGAAGATGATTTTGATTATGAAGTTGGCACCAACTTAGGGGGAGATGAATGCCCTAGTTCTTCTACACAAACTCCAGAATGGATGCTCAATAAGGAATGTAGTTATCATCACTTCACATCAACCATGTTCAAATTAATCACCCAAACTCAGCCATCCATTCAAGCTACTACAAATGCCAGCACCAAAGCTCTGCTAGAAGCCCATCCCGAGTCTCTCCAATTGCACAAGATTCAAAATCTCAAACAGACTCAAGATGTGGATGAAATAAAGAATGTAGTTGAGAAAGTTAAGAAAGAGTTGAATAAGAAGATTGAGGAAAAATTTCCAAAAGCAACTATGAGGGAAGTACAACTCAAGTTGAGAAAGGAAATTAATTTGGGAAGAAAGGTTGAGGCCCTCACTGACAGACTATCTAAAATTGAAAATAGGGATGGAAACGGGTCGGATCGGATCGAGTTTCGTAAGATCCGAAGCCGATCTGTTATGTTTCGGTTCAGATCAAGTTCGAATATTAAAAACAAAGATCCAAATCCAATCCATCAGATTTTTTTGGTTTTCGGGTCGGTTTCGGATTTAATTCGAATATTTTAAAATTAATTAATTAAAAATAAATAAATTTATATTATTATACACATATATTTTTTTGAATGTTAAGTTTACAAAAATAGTACTTTATATATTATCAATAAAAGGTTGGTGTAGTGGTCGAGGTCTTAATTTCCTAAATGTAGGTTAAAAGTTTGGCTCACTCAATGCATTTATTTAACTAAAAAAAATAGTACTCTATATATATAGATACTTTAATATTAGCGTCGAATATAATAAATTTAATTATCGATAATTATCCAATATCCTGGTTATAAACATTATATTTAAATATTCGATAAATATAAATTATGTATTATTGTTATAAAATTATGTAAGATAAGAATATGCTATCGATTTTTTTTTTCGGGTTTCGGGTTCGGATCTGGTTCGGAACGGGCTTCAGGTTTCGGGTTGGGTATCGGTTCAGTATACCTAAGATCCAAATCCAGATCCAAACTCTTTCGGGTCTAAAAATAAGATCCAGATCCAAATCCAAAAATCGGGTTTGGGTAAATCCAAACGGATCAAAACAGGTCGGGTATCCGTCGGGTCGTGTAAAATTGCCATCTATAGTTGAAAACTCTATGGACAAGATACTGGAAGGTCAAGACAAACAAACTCAACTCATTCAACAGTTGGTGGATGCTCAAACTTCAAACTCTGCTCTACTTGATGCTAACAAAATGGGGGAGAAGGATGTGCACATACAAGTCAGTAAAGTAATAGTTCTAGCTATTACTATCTCAAAGACACCAACCTTGGACATTATTGATCTCATAAATCTTGTAGCAGCTGAGCTCAAGTAGAAAGAATAAAGTAAACAGATTGATGAAAAGATTGCACAAGTATTTGGTTCAACTGCTACTCAAGAAAAATCTGTGAGACATTTCACACAGTTGAAACCAATTACTTTGGAAGAAATGAAGCTAGGGAATTATGAAAGGGGACAAACACTATTATATAAGTGACTTTCAGCGTCGTACTTTTAGCGTCAGTTTTATACAGTACCGTCACCTTTACATATTATAGGCTTCGTTTTTTAAATTTAACCGACGCATATTGTCACTGGTGCCATATCTGAGGCATCGATTATTCACACTTCCGACACTTATAATACCTTTATGTGTCGGTCTTGGAATCGCCGACGCCTAAAATGATTTATAACGTTAGTCCTTTTAAAACCGACGCTGTAATCTCTCCTTGGGCCACGACAATGATATAACTGACGATGTAATGCTTACTTTATGCGACGAAGTAACTTTGACCGATGCTGTACAGTTGACAAAAATGGTATCGGGCACCTTCTACACGCTCCTTCAGTTTTAATTGGTTTTACAGCTGCTTAGTTTGCTACCTAAGTAACATCTGTATGATCCATACAAGATAACTTTTAAAATTTTAATATTAGAATAATAATTTATAACTCATGATTGAGTTTTATTTTGGATAGAACATTTAAAACTGATTTAAATAACAATATTTATTGATGTGTTTGGAATTTTAATAACTCTTTTAAAATAAAATTAATAATTAAACATGTTAAACTAAATTTGAATATAAGTAATCCAAAAAAATGAGTTCAAATTATTATTTCTAAATGTGTTTCACTTAAAATAATATGTTTTAAAAAATTGGCTTAACCACACACCCAAATATCTGCACAACAAAATTTTCAATATTTCCTATTTAACAATACAATTTTTTTCACATCACATGATTTCTCATTTTAACTACTTGCTTGCTAGTTCTCGTTAATATTTACATATTTACATATATATTTATTATAAATATTTTGATGAAATTTTAATGTAAATAAATGAATACTCGATTAATAATTATATAACTTTATTGAATGCATATAATTTCAAGATCTAAATAACGTAAAATTTTATTGAATCTGTTGCGTTTGTTAAAAGGGGAAATTATCAAAAATGTTACTTTCTCTAAATTTGTTTGCAATGTTATCATCTTTTTAAAATAAATGCAAAATTACCGTTTGCAACTAAAAGTAGTCATATATGCAACTTATTGGAAAATTTCTATGATTGTATTTGGGCTTGTATTAGGTTACATTTGAGATTGTATTTGATTTCAGCAGGTTGCAAAATCATATTTATGTAAAAAAATGAAAATCTGTATTTTGCAAACTAAAAAGAGTTGTATTTTTGTCAAAAAAAACTTCAAGAAAACGTTTTGAAAAAATCTCATAAGATATAAATCACTAAATTTAATTGTATACGTAAAAAGATATTGTTGGTGTGACTCGAATATGATACTCTTTTTTTAAATAATAATATAAAGAATTTATTATTAGAACTTGAATATTTAGTTCCATATGAAGAGCATTATGATAAAAAAAGATAACCAAAAGAAATTGAGGGTGAATTAAATTACATCATTATAAATCCTTTTTTTAAAGTTATTTATTTAGAATAATTTATATTGCAATATGCTTCCAAAAAGGATTTCTATATATATAAAATTAAATATTTTGTTATATTATGATCTTTGTTCTACTCCAAAATAATTATTTGACAAAATACATTTTTTTTATCAATTTTACATTAAAAATTAATAAAAAATAATAAAAATTATTAAGAAAAAGTTATACACTATACATAATTGTAAAAATATTATTTTTGGTGCTATTAACCGTATAAATATAATAAAGTTTAATATTATTTTCTAATTAAATTCATTCATATCTTATCTTAAAAGGTTATTATTATGATTTTATTCAGATGTATTATTGTTCGACTCTTTAGCCTGTTACACACCACCACATAACTGCTCTTACACGCTGTTCCTCATACCCTCTTGCTCTTCCTCTACTCTTATACTTGACCACTCAATTGAGTAATCATTTATGCCTCAACTGCACTCTCTCGATTCACTCTGCCCATTCTGCTGCCAAATTGATTTCTCCACTTGCTGCCAACTCAATTCTCCAGTGTGACTTTCTGGATTTGGAGAGATTTTAGTTTCGATTGGGCTTCTCAAGGTTCAATTTGGCTTCTATGTGTTCAATTTTTGATGGCTAATTGATTGATTCTTTAGGTTCTTTCTAGGGCTATTTATGGTTCTTTGCATTAACGAAAAGATTGGGTTCTTTTACTTGTATATATGCTTATGTTCTTTCTTTCCTATGTATATTTGTTTGTTGAGTATTTTTTGGATTATTATACTTTGATTGATTCAATTTTCTCATGTGTTTAAAAAGTTAAGGATAATTTAAAAAAGGGTGACTTGGGAAGAATAAGGATGTGTGATATATATGTAATGAGCATTAGGATAGAGAGAAACCAGGTCTCTCTACTATCCCGATATTTTTAATTTACTACTGCCATAAACTCTCATGTCTCCTCATTTCTCTATTTTCTAGTTCATATTATAAACGCCCTGTTTCAAATTGGGAAAATATTTATACCTGAAATATTTGAGAAAATATAAACTGGGAAGCCTAAGTATAAGTGTTATAGTGCTCCTCCCTCCATCAAGATTTAATCCATCTAGATTTAATGTACATTATGTCATCTGAATAACAACTAACAAACCACATTTTATAGGAAGATATTATCCGATGGTGTTGAAGTGTGATGAACCAGTAATAGTAGCAATAAATATGCTGAAAGCATGATTGATTACCTGATGCCAACAAAGGAAAAACTATATGATATTTTGCAGTTAAAGGTGCAGATGCCATCATGCTATCAGGAGGAGAAATTGCTCACAGGAAAGTAAGTTATCCTGAGCTTTCATCTGTGCCATTAAATAATATTTTTTCTAGGGTCAATGGAATGAATTAATGAAAATATGTTGGTACCAGGCCCTTTTTAGTGAATATCTTTTAAAGATCTCTGAGGCATCTTGTTGAAGTTGATAATTTTTCTTGCTAATTGGAAGTAATTGTTCCAAGAACAATTTTGGTTAGTTCGCAGTTAATTTATCTGGATATTAAATTAAAACACAAAAATATTAAATTCTAAGCCTCACTCCAAATACTATGTAGTCAAGTTCAAGTTAACATTTGATCCTGTTAGTTGCTAAACACGCGCTAATAATACACGCAAGTATACGCGTTCGTAAGTAGTATAGGATATAAATCAGATTCGATCCCACAGAGACTGTATTGGTTAACTATTTAATTTACGCACCTAAGCAACAATGTATGGTTATTATTCAATGCTAAGACGATAACAAAGTTAGATTGTTTATAACTAAGAATTAAACTAATTATTAAAACTACGAGAATAAGATAGACTGAGTTAATATATATGACATACATGATATTCTAACTTCATTAAATACTTCATTCAATAGCCTTATTGTTCTTAACCTTAGCTTGCAATGGTGATGACACTAATCAGACAACACGAAACTGATAAACGCCAACTTTCGTTGCACGTGCACCATTCTACCGGACATCCACAAAAGAGATAGAAGCTGAATAGGCACCAATTATATTGAGACCCTATATGTCTATAGAATTTGACAACATAACGATTTAAGTACAAGTTATCTATCTTGATTACATAGGGCAAGTAAGATGGTTAAAATTACCTACGAATCATGCATAACAATACATGAACCTATGCTAGCATGGCAAATTCTAAATCCTTAAATTCACTTTCGCTTCATTAAGAATTAACATACTATCTTATAAGTTCGCGACGCTCACAAGACGAATACGCACAACCATAACTAGGATATCATACAATCACCACATACTAAGGTATCAACAATTTAACTAAAGAAATCCATAAATAAATCCGCTAGAACCCCACGATAACGATTAGCCCGTAATCGAACTCATCGCCAACGTGGGTTCCAATGAAAACATGATATAGCAAACGTAGTCTTTATAAGAATAAATAAACCAAAGTACAATCAAGAATATAGGTTCAGCAAAATAAGAAACAAGCATCCAAATTACAACTCAAAACAAAGATTCACAAGAATAAACTAAATCGTCTTCGCCTTTGTTGAATTGTGCCCAAAAGGTCTCTTGTCGTCTTCTCTTTGCTTGATGTCTTGATATCTCTGAATATCTCTTAAAAAATGACCTAAGTTATGTTTATATAGCAGGCCATCCATCCTAGGAGTCCAGCAATTCGAATTTTAAAAGAATCAGGATTTGTTTATCCCGACCCAGCGCGGGCGCGCTGACTTCCTGTACTCCCGGCGCGGCCGAGCGCAACACCAGCGCGGGCGTGCCTGCCTTCTGCCAAAAATTATTTTTTTCTTCTTCTTTATTCCTTACAGCTTTGAGCCAATCTTTCAAGCTTTTATTCCAGCACATCCTAAATACCGTATTAGCATCAAAACAATGCTAATTCACCTGATTCACTAAGTAAAGCCTGAAATGCAAAAACACTTGAAAACACATTAAAATACAAATAACTTGAGTACAAATACACCAACTCAAAGCTTATTAGAGCATAAATAAGTGTCATAAATGCCGCTTAACATATCCCCAAGTCATGGTATTTGTTTCTTGTTATCAAATAGAAGGTTTTTAAAGCGCGCTTTTTGACTTGGAAGCCATTCTATGTTGCTTGATACGTGCTTTTCTTAATTTATCATTTTTATACATTCACTATTTTAAAAAACTAGTGGACAAATGGCGAAAGAGGTTTAGGAAATACCTTAACTTTAATTTGAAGTTCAATGATACTTAAAAATTGAAGGAGAAATGATGAAAGCAGATTAAGAAAGATTTTCTATGAAGTTCGATAAATGGATTCCTTTATTGTTGTTGTAATATGTTTACCATATGTTCTCACCCTACCAAGTGTAATAAGATCAAGTGTTTAGAAAAGGCCACACATTTGATGGATAGTCTGAAGTTACTTTAAATTTTCCACCGATATACAATACAAATATGAGTTGATCACAGAGGTATTATGGAGAAGATCCAAAAGTCGAGAGGCGCATTCCTGAATGGTAACTTAGATCTTGTTGTCCTGGAATTTGATTCGACTCTACAAACATTTTATTTTGTTTCTTTACATTTTATGCCTAGACTTGACTAAAAGTTATTAGTTCCAAGTTGTGTGGATTACAGATTCTACATTATTCTATTTTATTTATTTAGAGAAGGCAATATATTATCTTCTTTTTGGATTTAAAGAACCATAAAATCATGTTAACTTTCTATAGAGACCTGGATTGCTAACAAGATTTTACTATTTACGGTTTTTGTGTTTTTTAAATTATTATAATTTAACCTATATAAAGAATTATTTGAATTACTTATTATAATTTAGGCATTTTCCATGGATCAAGTGAATACTGAGAGTATTTGGAAGCACAAGCAGTAAATAATGGCAAATCAGAATCTAGATGAGATAGGGGATATTTCTACCTACAATTTAAAACCAGGAGCAGGAAGAGTTGGGTTGATCACCACAATTCGTGCAAATGGTAAAAGTCTTTAGGCTGCCAAAATTCACATTTTGGACTTTGATGGTTGCCATAACTTTAGATTTTGTAAGAGAAATCAAGTATTAGCAAGATTTTATTAGTAGTATTTACCATTATTGTACCTTCATTCCATATGTAAAAGCTATAGATATAAATCTTTTAAATTTAATTGAATTAGATTTTTGATTAAATTTGTCTTAGATACTAATTTTGGGTGTGTTGGTGAAAGATGTTTGTCAAGTAGTTATTGTATAGGTAAATATGATAAAAGGGATATGAATAAAATCAAAACTATTTTTTTTTGGTGTCGGTCATAAGAGGGGCGACGCAAATAAAAAAGACTATATATGTCGGCATTTTCAAGAACCGATGCATTAGATCAAAACCTTTTGCGTCGGTTATTTGACCTTTTGCGTCGGCTGTTTAGCCAGCACATAAATAGAATTAGCGTCGACATTTCAAACACCTGACACTGTTACACATAATAAAGGTGTTATTTAAAAGACCTTTAGCGTCGGTTATTTAGTCGACACAAAGTTAGTTATAGCGTCGCCTACATTACTACGCCTAATAACCGACGTCTTAGACCTATTTCGTCCGACGCTAAAAGTCCAATTTGTACTAAACTTCTATGAAAAAGCAACAACAGTCCATTGTGATTTTGAAGCCTAAAAATCATTCTTCCAAATTCTCAAGTAAAAACCCAATGGACCAAGCCTATTCACCTCTTAGATATGATGAAATGAAGATGTTGGGTAAATCAATTGAAAGCTTCAACTACCAAAGACACCATACTGAAAAAAAGGATGGCAAGGATCTACAGACATGGAAGTTTGATCCGGGTGATGGGTGGTCACCCTCAGTTTGGAGAAGCCAAAAAGGAAGAGAAGCTAAGACTAAAATCTAAGAAAAAGCATGCTGCTAAAGAAGCTCAACAGAAAAGTGAGAAGCCTTTTACCATAACTGAAATGAAGCAATTGAATGAAGAAGAACCCAAGCCAGAGAGAGCTAAAGGAAACTGAGTGAAGGCCAAAGCAAAAGGCCAAGTAGTGCTACAAAATTGGAAACCAAGTCAATTTAATCTACCATTTCAAGTCAACCAACTGTGCCCACTGTAGAGCCAGTTGAATTCAAGGTTCATCCAGGTGTCATTTTTTATGGTGATCCAATTATACCTAATGATGAACTCATAGATTGTGACAGTTACCTATACCTGATCTAAATCTACCACTACCAGTCAAGAAGAAGACTCCTAGAAGGAAACACATAGGAGTCAAGTATAACCCACTTTAATTCAAAGCCATATTCAACCCTAAGCCTACAGTCAATAAAGAGGATCAACTCTTTATATGTGACATCAAAGAATTCACAGACATCAATCTTTATCTGGATGAGCTAGAAGAAATAAGGGGGATTGATGCTTCATACAAGCTACCAGAAAGATTGGTGTTTAGATACAAGGGTGGTAAAGAGATTACATGACCTCTCTACAGAATTCTCAATAAAGGCTACGATGTCCTAGTGAAGGTGTTCTCTGCTATAAAGAAATATTTTGTATTCACCAAAGTGGCCAAATCAGAAGTACTCAGCAAGATCAGCCAAATCAGACAAAGCTGGAGAGATCCAAATGCACTACGTAGGGTTTTGACTATCCCATACACTGGTGATAGAGTGCATTGGAGACCTTATTGGATGATGGAGTTTAGAGATGAAAAATTTATCAGAAGATTTTTCAGACTTGAAGACCAGCTACAAATATCAAGCAATGATACTCTCAAAAAAATGCAGGAGATGCTGGATATCAACAATGAAAATGAATCTGAATTTTATAGACAACTCCAACACCAGATTAAGGAGAATAATGAGAAGCTGGGAAAGACGACAAGGGATTCAAGGAAAAAGAAATGATCAGCCCAATCTAGAGGAGCACCTTGAAAATGCCATGTAAATATTCTTTACTTTCTTGGTTCAATTTTTCAATAGAAGCATTTTACAGTTCATCTACTTTTTAATGTATTAGTTTTTATAGGGTGTTTTATTATCATCAAGTTAACCTGAATTTATGCCTCTAATTCTATTAGACATAAATTGGGGGAGATTGTAAGAAATATGTTGTAGGCTTGATGATAACTTATCAAAACACTCCAAGTAGATAAATTAAATGAGTTTGTAATTATCCGTTGAAAGAGTAGCTTATATGAATAAGTTTGTAACACATTCTGTATACTAGAATAGCTGGGGGATTTGGGAGTTTTAGTTATTTCTAAGTCATGTTGATTACTAGCAAGATATACAAAATAGGAGGGTTAGTTGTAAATATAAAATGCATTGTAATTTTATATAAGTGAAAGAGTTTCAATAGCTATGGAAATAACTTCAATTGCTAATCTACAAAACTTCAATGGATGAGATAGTCAAGTTTTAATGGATGAGTGAAGCTTCAACGAATAACACATATGAAGTCTCAATGAATATTCAATCTAAACAACACTTGAAAGGGACTTGACAGTCACATGGGTTGATTGTATACAAAAGAAATGTGGCAGCCTAGATTCAGGTTTTAGAAGAAAATGAAGCATTTCCATTTCCTTGCAAAACAGGGACGTTTAAAATTGCAACACCTAACTGGATTGTATTGGACAGAGGAATGAAGAAACATGTGATTGGACCTAGCTGTTAGGTTTTATATTTTGTCTTATTTCACATGTATCTTGGTGGTATATAAACCAAGAGTAGCAAGTGTTTAAAAATTAAGCATTACATTTTTTTAGAACAACAGAGCAAGAAAGCTATATCCTTAGTCTCTAGAGTCCAAGTTTGTAAACACTTGTAAGCAGCTGTATGCTATTAGCATCACATAGTAATCTTCTCAATATCTATCGCTGGTGGGAATATCAATCCACTAGGAAGTTTTTAAATACTTGTTTATTTACTTTGTGTTCTTGAATACTATTATTATTTATCCGCACTCAAACATATTCAAACATAGTTATATATTTTAGTAAGAGGTTTTCAAAGTTTTAAAAAGTAACTAGAATTCCATTCAACCCATCCCTTCTGTAATTCTGTTGATAGATTGTTAGGGAATAATAAGAAGAAAATTTGATGGATGCTTGAAGCACGCACATAGCCAACGCCCAAAGGCAGTTCCTAATAATAACCATAAGTTACTTCATGTGGTGGATTGAGGCTAAACACATAGTTATGATAACCACCAAGCAAGTGACACAATTTCTGTGAGAAAGTGTGATACACAAATATGGACTTCCGTGAATCCCAATGGCCGATGATGAACATCAGCTCAATAATAAAGATTTTAAAAAAATACAAACAAATAATTATGAGGAGAATAACCGTGATTCCTACTTCATGCTTGTCCAAAGTGAATAAGCAAGCCAAAACAGCCATGTGAATAGTCCTTGATGGACTGAAGAAGAGGATCGAATATTCGAGAAATACTTCAGCGGACTATCTACTTCCCATATCATGGGTGAATCGTGCCACTTATAAAGTAAATGCATGAGTTACGTCATTCTTGTTAATATATATAGATAAGGTTGTGATGCCCTTTGGAATCACTTCATCCCAAGGGTCGAGGCCTTTGAGTCCAAGAAGAACGAAGAAGACATGACACATGCTCTAAATTTGATTAAGCCAAAACTGGGATTGCTGAGGATCAGATATAAGTTTCTTATAACGCAAGAAGTAAAAAAAATATTTTATTGACAATTGGCATTACTCACTAGAGAGATTAATGCACCCGGAGTTGGGAAGAAAGGAAAGTCGAATCCCATGTTTTGAAGGGCCGCGTCTAGTCAAGAATAGTCAAGAACAGAACTAGGATGAGGCTCTTACAAGATTAAAAATGTTTAAAGAAATTATACTTAACATACTTTAAACCTGGGGGTTTAATTAAATCAAGCATCCAAATAGGACAATGCACTTAGTCAGATGAACTAAAAAAAAGGGGGCTCGTACATGCCACGTTCCATCCAGTTGAAAGGCTTGCAGCTCATAATTCGGGATTCCTGATCTAAGATTTAGGACTCGGGGTCCGAGGGGTCAGGATTCCCAATCTAAAGATTTAGGATTCGTGGTCTAAGGGGTCAAGATTCCTGATCTAAATTATGAATCGTTCGATCAAGGGGTTAGAATCCTGATCCAAGGGGTCAGGATTCCTGATCTAAATTGTGAATCGTTCGACCAGGAGTCAGAATCCTCTAGTTGAAGGCCAGGAGAAGGCACGTTTCGTCCAAGCAAACGCTCGTAGAGACATAATTTTATCCTATTAAGGGATCAAGGATTGCAAGTGGCAATAGGAGAATGCTATTATAAGTTAGAGCCTAGAATAAGCTTCGATTTGATATATTATAAGCTCAAATCGGGAAAATGAGCAAAAAGTTATGGCTATTGAAAGGCTTGCAGCTCGTAATTCGGGATTCCTGATCTAAGATTTTGGACTCGGGGTCCGAGGGGTCAGGATTCCTGATCTAAAGATTTAGGATTCGGGGTCTAAGGGGTCGGGATTCCTGTTCTAAATTGTGACTCGTTCAACAGGGGTCAGAATCCCGATCCAAGGGGTCAAGATTCCTGATCTAAATTGTGAATCGTCCGATCAGGGGTCAGAATCATAGCCCAAGGGGTCGGGATTCCTAATCTAAATTGTGAATAGTTCGACCAGGGGTCAGAATCCTGGTCCAAGGGGTCGGGATTCCTGATCAATATTGTGAATCGTTCGGCTTTGGGTCAGATGCCTGGTCCAAGGAGTTAGGATTCCTGATCTAAATTGTGAATTGTTCGACCAGGATCCTGACCGAACGGATCCTGGTCGAAAATCACACGACCAAGACAAATCAGTTCATAATTCGGCCAGCATCCTGGTCAAAGGGGGATATCTGCAAAAAAAATTTGAATATAAATAATTCAAGATTTTTAACCCGATTTGGGATATTATTCGGAAAATTTTATTCGAGTTGAATTTTATTCAAGATTTTTATAGCCCGGTTTAGGTTATTATTCGGAAAATTTTATCCGAGTTGTATTTTATTCCAGATTTTTTAACCCGGTTTGGGCTATTATTCGGAAAACTTTATCCAAGTGGATTTTATTCGAGAATATTTTAACCCGATTTGGGCTATTATTTGGAAAGTTTTATCCGACTTGAATTTTATTCGAGAATTTTTAATCCGGTTTGGGCTATTATCGAAAAATATTTTATGCGGAGGGACCATATAAAAAAAATTATCCGGGTAGGACACATTGACATGGGGCTCATATTATTCAAAATATTGAATAAAATTATTATTATTATTTTTTAATAATAATATTATAAAAAAGGTGAAATAAAAATAAAATTTGTCGGCCAAAATCATGACTGTGGGTGTCCCAGTCGAAATCACCACGACTAGGACAAATGAAGGGTAATTCGATCCGTAAGTGGGAAAACGCAAATTGGGGTAGTGCAACTTGGGGTACCAAGTTGCACTACCTATACAATACGACCCCTGAAATTTTTAAAGGTACGACTTTGACCCTGAATTTGAGAATTTACAAATTTGATGCTAAAATTATTTAAATTTACAAATAAGTCCTCGAAGATTTAGAAAAATTCCTAAAATATTAGAAAAATCACGAAAAATACCCGGAGGTACGGAAAAAATTCTAAATATTAAGAAAAATAATAAAAAATACTCGGAAGTACGGAAAAATTCCTAAAATATTAGAAAAATTTAGGAAAAAATACCCAGAGGTACGGAACAATTCCTAAATATTAGGAAAAATTATGGAAAATACCCGGAGGTAATGAAAAATTTCTAACATATTAGGAAAATCAAGATAAATACCCGGAGGTGTAAAACATTCTGAAAATATTATAAAAAATTACGGAAAATACCCGGAGGTACGGAGATATTTCTAAAATATTAGGAGTAATCAAGAAAAATACCCGGAGGTACGGAGATATTCCTAAAATATTAGTAAAAATCACGAAAAATACCTGGAGGTACGGAAAAATTCCTAAAATATTAGTAAAAATTACGGAAAACATATGGAGGTACGGAAAAAAAATCCTAAAATATTAGAAAAAAATTATGAAAAATACCAATATTAGGAAAAATTAGGAAAAATATATGGAGATATTAAAAAATTCTTAAAAATTTAGGAAAAATACTTGTGAGTACAAGATAATCTCCGAAAAATAGGAATAAGGTAAGAAAATAAGTATGGAAAATTATGACAATTCCAGAAAATATCTTGAAGTCCCGGATAAGGCAAATCATTGTAAATATTTAGGTTGCTCCACATTTTAGGCTAAAAATGTTATCTTGGATAGGGTAAGAGATAACTTAACTTCTACGAAACATCGAGTGTGTTTCCCAGAAGTGGGGGGGGAGAAATGACAGGAAATAAAAATAATCCTAATTGCGGAGTTAATTTTGCATTAATTAGACCTAATTTGGTTCAACGGAAAATTCCAATAAATAAGGCCCAAACCCCTAATTATTTATTAATTTTGTAATTAATAAAAAGGCTAATTAAATAATTCAATAAATGTGTTCAAATAAGTAACTACTTCTATAAGAAGTAGCCTCCAAGCAACCTAAATTCAGAAATAAACTTATTCCTACTTTCTAGGACTCCAAAGTCGAATCAGAGGTGGAGACTTTCCCACCAAGTCTCCCAATTCTACCATAATTTCTAGACTCTCAACGTTTATATAAAGGTTCTTACCTTTTCAAATCGAAGGGACGTTTTTCTGGACAAGAACTCCATATGTCACCACTATGAAACCACATTTTGGAGCACAGCTCTAAGTATCGCGAAACCGCGAAGGCATCCTACAAGCCACGCGGTCATTACTAGGAATGCCGTTTTAGACTTACGCCTTGAAGGACATGAAAGTCACTACGTCCTTGATAAGCTCTCGCTGCCATAGCCTCGAGGGCAAGCATCACTAAGAACTACGTTTTGGCTTGATATTTGGCATACGCCAAAGTACGTAGGCATTTTATGAGGGCAGGTTCAAGCCACGAAACACAAGTTAAAGTTTGAAACTTACACTACACCATAAGTGCTCAAATGCTATGCTCTTCTGTTGTTGCCTTATGTCAAAAAAGCGTTACATTTTCAATAATACAACACCAAGGGGTTTATATCTGCGACCGTTGCGTTAGAGGCCTAATGCAACGCTTTTTGGGGGTCTAGAACAACACAATAAGCATTGCCTAATAGATGTAATGCAACAATATATACATCAAATGCAACACCAAAAAGCATTGGTTGTGACATAAGCTGGATGTAAGACTCCATGTGTGGGGACCATATGAAGGCCATGTCAGCACGTGACACGTGGATGCCACATCAGTAGTGGGCCGCACACAAGCACTACGTCAGCAGCGGGCCCCACTAAAAATGCCACGTAAGCAGTGGGGGCCCACATGCCATGTAATATCCCATATTTTCATATATTATTTTTATAATTATTTGGATTTGTTTATGTGAATTTTGGTGAATTATCTGGTATTGGAAGTGGTGTTTGGGTGTGTATATGTGATTTTATTTGAGTATTTTAATTTTTATGTGCTCAGAATAAAATATAGATAATTGTGATAATTTTCTGATAATTTTTGGACTGTTAGATGATTTTATAATGATTTATGGATTTATTAATTATTTTCTGAATAATTACAAAACTATTTTATAAAGTCGGGAATCGTCCAACCTCAACTGTTTTTGCGTTTTTACAACCCGAAACTCTTCGGAAAACTCATTCCTAATCTAATATGGTAATTCCGGACATTTTCCGTGTTTTGACTTTTTCGATCCGGATTACGGTTTGACCTGTGCGCGTCCCGGCGCAAAATTTTCGATACGCTAATCATTTCGGTAGATCAATAAAACCCTTATTCTCGAGAGACGAGATATATTTACAATATTTTCTCATAGAGTGTTTTATAAGAAGTTCAGTTTTGATAATTATCCAAATCTGGTATTAAATTGTATCGTTATATAGTTACTTAGCGGCTAACTAATCTATTTTTGGATCCGATATATAAGTGTAAATTCAGTATTAAATTCCAGAATATTTTAAAAATCATGAAACTTATATTTTATTAGTATTTGAATATTTCGAGAATTTTAAAATTATTTCGAAAAATTTTCGGGTTATATTTACCCGCACGTTTGTTCGTTAAATCATAAAATACGGATATGACACGCGATTTATAAATGTTTTAAAATTATGAAAATTTTATTTTATTAGTTTTTAAAATATTCCGAGAATTTTAGAAATATTTCAGTTTCAAAAAAATTATCGGATCGGACCCCTATCGGGATGTCAAACCCCACAAAAATCAGATTTTTATTTTTATAAAATTGGGGGACTTCCAAATATTTTATATTTTTGCATTTTTGAAATATTCATAATTTTTAGGATATTTTGATATAAATTTTATATTTATTTGATTCAATATTATTCCCCGCTAATTATTAATTCTGGGCTAATTTTGATTATATTGTATTGATTTTAGTTATAAAAAAAAACAAAAAAACAAAAAAAACACCTAAAACTACCCGCACCCCTCCACTTATCCTGTTAGGCGCACAACCCCCCCTTTCTATTATCCACCGCCTCCTCTCCCCCTCCTCTCTGTCTCTCCTCTCTGTTATATATTTTTATTTATTTTTAATTTTCAAAAATTCATATCTTACAAACTGTTTATCCAAATTTCAATTGGTATATATATAAACGATCAGCGCTTCGATACCTACACATAAGTATATATATTGCAAGGTTTTGAGAAGAAAATTTGTGGGGCATATTTCCGTTATATTTCCGTTTTAATTTATTTTCGGAATATTAAAAAGGAGTATGACGGTGGTGATTACTCCACATGACATCTCAGCGTGTATATGTCTATGGCTATTAATTTCGGATTTTTATGGAGATATTTTCCGGACATCAGATATTCTCTTCAGGGTGATCAAAATTTACCTTGGATGCGGATCATTCGAGTTGATCAAGACAAGATGTTGGATAAAGAGTGAGATGGAATGGAATTGGATAACTGGCTTCTAGCAATCGCATGAGCAGCATATCAGTCAAGTGTTGAAAAGAAGGACGATGATGTTTTAAGACAGAATGTCAGAATAGATGCGTCTTTACGATTGTGACTAACTGCTAAAACCCAAAGGCAAGTAGTTCTATCATCACTTATTGTTCAAGTGATATTTATTTTGAATCGTATCATGTAAGTATTGCTTTCCCTATTCTCAGTTTAGAATCGATAAATGTTTTACATATCGCTGAATTAAATAATTCTGTTTTTGCAAGTATTCTTCCGCTATTCTATGTTCAGAGTAGCTAAGTGATTTTACTTATCCAATTATCGGATTTATAAATTTTGTGAATTTTGAGAAAGATGACGTTGTTTTGATTTTCTGCCCAAGTGAATGGGCGAATAAAATTTATAAGGGTGTCGAGTATTATGACCCCTTTCAATAAAAATGTTTTAAGATTGGATGGTTGCGTAAGAGGCCGTGGCGGCGGTCCAGCGTGAGCTATGTGTTATACAGGATATAACACCTTGCTAGGCCGATATGTGCCTTGGGTACCCCTTTGTTTAGTTGGATATGCTTCGGCATACCGGTGTTGCTCCGCGGCTGATCACCGGCGGCAACACACCGTCGTTCGAGGATTTCAATCTAAATTATTATATTGCTTTTGACATCTTACAAGGAATGAATTATTAAGTATTTTGTTTTCGGATAAAAGATGAAATGTGGTTTTGATTCAGTTTCTTATTTTGAGAATACTTAGTCTGTTGTTAAATATCAAATGTGGTATTAGTACAGATGATTGGTGTTCACTTCAGTATGAGATGTTGTGAGCATCAAAGTTCGTAGTGATATCTAATTTGATATGATAACAAAATAAGTATTAATTTCAAGAGTTCGGTTTTGAGTAAAGTTTACGATTCAATCCAGAATCATTGTTTCATGTTAGAATTGTTTACGATATTTCCGTAAACACTATTTTACGAGTTTTATTCTCGTCAAGATTCAAAGTATTGCTGAAGCATTTTGCTCAAAAATATCAAAATGGTTTTGAATATAATTAAGGAATTAAATCTAGGATTCCTCAACTAAAATTTTATGATTCAGCAACTATGATTTTAAAAATATTCTGCTCTAATGCAGATGTCAATTTTATATCAAAATGACCATATATATATGCTATAATGATCTTGCTGAGCATTTTTTCCGCTCATACTTTCCTGTTTTTAAATTTAACCTCCAGTGAGGATTAGCTTGCGCTAGTTAACTGCGTAATTCGAGGAAGCAAAGAAGAAGCTTTTGGAAGGTGGTTGGTCCAGGGTTGCGGACTAGTGTAAGTTTTATTATGTAAAGTTGTTTATATTATATTATATTATAGTTGTATATTTTATTTGGGCCTAGTGTACTTCAATTTGAAATTATACTGGTTGGTTTAGTTTTGAGTTGGAATTTATTGAAAAGAGTTTTAAAAGAAAGCGAAAAATTTATTGGTAGAATTTGGATATCTTGTTTCTAGAACTGTAACCTTAAAAGATCTTGGATTAGTTTGGGGTCATAAATGATAAATATCTTCCGCTGGCCTTTATTTATTGATTAAACATGTTGATTTAGATTGAGGTTTCATAGTGACGACCAAATCCTCTGACCCCGGATTTGGGGGCGTTACATGCCACGTCAGCAGCGGTCCACATGCCACGTCACTGGTATGTAATGCAACATTTTTTTATCAACTTTTAGGACAGTAGAACATAATTAAAAACAACGCTTATATAGCTAACACCACCATAATATCTGGTAAAAACATTACTATTACTTTATAATGCAACACCCAAATATCAAATGCTACGCTTTAATTAAAATTTTTGCAAGATAATATTTCATAATTACAGAAGCACATGAAAATTATCTTAATAACCATTCAACAATTTCTACTAGCCATCCAAAACATCATCCAACAACCCCATTACAAGTTCCATCCACAAAATACATCCAACAACCCCAATATCATACTAACTACTAAATTCATTACAAGTTCTTTGATGTGCCAAAAAGATACTATTACAATTGCAGCTAGAGCTAATACAATTGGTGGGGCATTAAATGCCCTTAATGTAAGAAATTGTTCTGCTGGTATACAAATTGGTGAATCCTGCAAATTTGAAGTAAGACAAAGGTTTCAATAATATCACTGTATCATCTCGAATTAAAAAGATAACAACTCTAGTAACCATAACAATACAAATATTCCAGTAACTAGCTTACTTCTGAAGACAAAACGATTCACTAATCCTAGAGTAGGCTTAACCGCTTCAGGAAATCCATAACAATAAACACAACTACCAACCCAAAGTAACTTATTATACCTTAGACAACAAAGTAAGATCAAGTGAGCTAAGATCCTCATATTTAAAATCCTTCACTTGTTCAGATCTATAATAGCTTTCCAGAGAAACAACTTCATGACCAACAATATTTTCCATCTTACGAGCCAGACTAGTTTTTCCAGACCCGCTTGGACCTCCTATTAAAAACACAATAGCAAACACTTGAGAATAACACGGCCTTATAATCAAAGGTAGACTCCAAATTTATTTTCCATATCTATAAACACCAAATATGATTTATGATTTTCAGTACATGTGTTGTCAAGGTTGTTAGCATTATCACCACATTACATGAGAAAATGAAACCATAGAAAATGAAACCTTGTGTTGTCAAGGTTGTTTGCTCACATATGTTACACAGCCCAGTTAATTTAATACAAGGGTATGATAATGTTTTAAAACCATACTAGAAAATAAACAGATTTAGCTGCATCAAAGCCCGTAACATATGTTAGCTCGAAAAGTATCTCATGGACAATTTAATAGAAGAACTTGGTTGAGAATAAAGTTTGTACACAACATCTCCTGTTCAAATTTATTATTTTTGAGAGAGTATAAGTTGGCAAGTCAAAAGTATGTACAATTCAACATCTGCCTCCTAGATGCCCAATACAAGAATATTTTCCTATGTGATAACCTACTTAATCTATAGATAATAACATAATTAACTCAAGCTTTCTTTCTTCTCTAAGGTCTGCTCTGTCCTTCATCATGCTATTCGACTTTTTAGCAAGCAAGCGGAATTTTTTCCAGATATTTATATTAATGAAAACAAACACATATAAAAGACAATAAAGAGAGATAAACAATGACAGGGTGACCCTTGTTCTCTAACAAAGCCTGAAACAGAAAAAAGGTAGTCAAATACAGCTTGCACATGTAGAAAATACTGAGGCAATTTTAAATATATTATTATCATCACATAAAAAACTTAAATCATTATTATCTTCTGAAACAAAATTCACAATAAGTACCTGCATCTCTTGAACAGAAAGGAGCAATCCCCTATCCAGGTCATATGAATCCGGCATTGGAGCAAGCTGCAGGGAATTCCTGGAAGAAGGATATGTGATTTTTTCAAGACATGAGTTTGTGCATACAAGTCGTAAACATAAGAAAAAGCATATATCAATTGCAGGTCCACCAGTACCTGGATGATCCGATGAAATAAATTGCTATGTAGCTAATACAAGTTCCATTTTTGACTTGGTAGGAGATCTAGTCTATGGTAGCAACAGATCATCAAGGGGATTAACAAGGTATGGTGGAATGCGAAGAGGCTTTGGTGCAACAATCAATCCTCCTTCATTCCTGGTCACAGGTCTACTAGACAAAGGTGGCGGTGTATTAACTCGCAGTACGCCTGCAGGTTGAATAATTTAGTTAAAAGCAGTAAGAAACTTTGAATCTTTAATAGCTTTAATGCTGAATATCATCTAACAATAAGACTTGATCAGCTCATTAAATTGATAGGACATTTAAACAATTATCTTTCAGCAACAATAAAGGGATGACCTAAATCTGAGTTCACAAGAAACCACTCATTGTTTGCAAAATTTCCTTCTATTCTTTTTTATAGGATTCTATATTAGTCATCCATGTCACAATTCATATGACTAAAAAGCTTTGTCACGCTCAAAACTCACCATAGGCTTGCCGTAAAAAGGAAAATTATGCATCTGTCGAATAACATTACTAGCAGCAGTAACTTCACTAAAAACAAGCCAAGCCTGTCCTCTGAGTTTCGGCATCTTCAAAGCAACAATATCCAGAATCCTCCCATACTGCGAGAACAAGGCATACAGAGAACTCTTCAGCTCTGTGAAACCAGTAAAATAACTGTAAAAGTTGCTCAACTTAATCATATAATCCAACTCTACTTTCTCCAATTACACAATTATAAACATCAAACACGTAGCAATAATAAACTAATCAATTACATTATTAGCTTTTACACACACATATAAACATAGAGATATAACTAATCAATAACATTATCTATTAAAGACAAATTAAAGATTCAACTTAAAATTTTAAAACCTCGGAAGAGAGAAAGATAAATAGATGGATAGATTGATAGAGATAGAGGGGGGGGGGAAGAGAGAGAGCGAGAGAGAGAGGGATAAAGTGGGAGAGAGAGAGAGGGAGAGAGGGAGGGAGAAAGAGGGAGAAAGAGAGAGGGAGATAGAGAAATAGAGAGGAAAACACCTTCTTTTTTGACTTTCTCGTTGAGGTTTTTGATGAATTAGTTTGATTAGGAGGAATGTCTCCAGTAAGCATAACTGATAATGCTTAAAAGAGGAAGAAGAAAGAGGTGAATCACAGCAGAAGATTGGTGAACTTTAAGAGTCCTAATTTAGTGCCCGTTTGTGAAATCTTAAAATAAGTAACTTATGACTTAAAATGATTAAGTGCGAAATAAGTAATAAGTTGATAAATACTTATAAGTTCTATAAGTGTTTGGATAAATTTACTTATAAGTCAGAATTTTTTTTACTTAAATGAATTAAAACAAATAATTATTAAATATAATTATCTTAGTTCATGAATCTTAAATTAGAAAATATTTAAAATTTTATATTTTAAAATCAAAACTTTAGAAAAAAATGAAAAAATAAAAATAAGTTGGAAAAAAGTACGTCACTGCCAACTTTCAACTTATCAGCTTATAAGTTATAAATTCACCTTATAAGTTGGATCGACAAACACTCGTCGATAAGCTGTTAAGGGCTTATAAGCCATAAGTGGCTTATAAGTAGCGTGCCAAACAGGCCCTTATATTTCATGTCTCTACAGTTTGGGTCATGTACTTCAATTAGGCTCCACCCAACCCAAACATTATTAGGCTTCATTGCATAACATGCCCTTCTCTTCCCCTCCTTTTCTTCCCTTTGTCAAGCTCAGGTTCGACTTCCACCTTTGCATTTTTTTAAAAACCTATATTTTGATTAAAAATATTATTTTTTATATTTTTTTTAATTTTCAAAATTTATAATTTTACAAAAATTAAAAATACGATTTAAACTTATATAAAATGTATGTCTAAATATGTTTAATTAAAAAAAATACTATTTTTTATATTTTAAATAAATGATTAAAATTTTAAGGTTATTGTATTTATTTTGATAATATATCTATTTTTATAATCTAAAAAATAATTTAATATAATGAAACGCTTAAACGAAAAACCTATATTTTGATTAAAAAATATATTTTTTTAGATTTTTTTAATTTTCAAAATTTATAATTTTACAAAAATTCAAAATACGATTTAAACTTAGATAAAATGTATGTCTAAATATGTTAAATTAAATAAAAATATTATATTTTATATTTTAAGGAAATAAATGACTAAAATGTTAAAGTTATTGTATTTGCTTTGATAATATATTTATTTTTATAATCTCAAAAATAATTTAATATAATGCAAAACTTAAACGTGGTGTTTCACGTCACAACACTAACAATTTTATCAAAACAATACATTTCTGTTTAATGCAATACTTTTTCACTAGTGTTGGAGAAGATTAAGCAAAATCATACCTAACAAAACGTTTTTCTTGCAACACTAAAAAAAACATAGCATTTGAGCACTCATGGTGTAGTGTATCAAACCTTAACATTAAATACACATAATAAATAAATACATGTTTTTACCCATAACAAGACCATACTAATCGAATGAGTTATAATTTGGTTCGACTCTCATTTTGATTTTTTATTTCAAGCACGACCGTCAAATCATCAAAATTATTTTATTATGATGAATAGATACAAATATAAAAATAATGCATCCAATGTCACAGTTACAAATCTAGCCAATAATAAATTTTTATACTACTATTTATAAATATATAAAAATAAATTTCTGATTTGAATTCCTCCAATAATAAATATTTTTATTTTTATTTACTAAATGTGCTATTAATAATTAACTCTAAACTCACACAGTATAAAGTATTTAAATAATTTAAAACTGTATTAATTTTCTTAATAAAAATGTAAGTTAAAAAATTTACTAAATTCCCCCCGAACTAGAGTTTAAAATTGGGCGAGGCCTTATTTATTTATTTATCATTGATTTAATAATGATCAATTCAGTCGCTTTTATCACCTCTTAACAATATTTACTTTTACTATTTTACAGTTTTTATTTTGAGTGTTCTTTAATATGTCCACTTTTAGTGTTTTACAGTTTTTATTTTGAGTGTTCTTTAATATGTCTAGTAATTTTCACGTGCCCTATAATTAATTTTATGTTCTTTAAGTTTTTGTGTACGTTATATTTCCTTACTTTATAATTGTGTTATGTATTTTTTGTTTGTCATGTGTTTTATATTTTTAACTAATATTATTTAATTTTTATGTGTTCTACAATTATTAAGGTAGCGCTCAAAATTGAACATCTATTTTGTATAATAGGATGAATTATATTTTGCACATAATCAATTTTTCTAAGCTAAAATTTCTAAATAATTTGTACGTGTACTGTAATTATATTGTGTACTGTATATATTTTTAGTGTTCTGTATTTTGTGTTCTATATTAAATTTTTGTTTTTTCATTAATTTTATTTTCATGTCCTGTATTTTTTTTCTAAGTTCTGTTTTATTTATTTTCTGTTCTTTAGAGTTTTTCTAATTTTCAATTCTATTTTCTGAAAAACATGAAATAAAAAATAAGTGACCAAGAAATTCAGGACAAAACTAAAAATTTACAGAACACAACACTTAGTCTCAAAAGGCTAGATTAATATTTAGCATTAAGTCACATATAACATATTTTGATAAAATATTTAAATTAAATGTGTTTCACAAAATTAAATCATTTACAAAGCAGTTTAAAATGTCATATTTTAATAAATTAAAATTTGTATAATATAGATATGGTATATATTTTCTTTTCTGAGTTAAAATTTTAAAAATATTAAACTTGAAAGGTGCATATGGTATTATTAAAATATATAACAATTAGACGTAAAATTTAAATTTAAGATGTAAAATATATATATATATATATAACAAGAAAAAACAAATAAATAAATATAATAATATTTAGCAAAAATAAATAAATAAATAAATATAATAAAACCAAATGTGTTGGTTTTTATTGTTTTGTCCGTGAGTGCAATAGTGCATGTTTTTTTATTTTAAAAGGTGTTAAACTATGCAAGTTAGGTTTTTAAACTCTGTTTAAATAAAGTTAGAAAGTTATTTTCTATGTTTGATAAATAATCTGCACCGTTAATATGTGATTCTGATGGTTCTTATTTAGTTACTAAGTTACCAGCTGAAATGAGTTACCATTTGATGTTACTCTATATATATGCGATCGTTAGAATCTACTGAAATTTACTATATTTAATTGACGTATAAGGTTACGTGCATGTGTAGTGACTACACTGTAGTCTACAATCTACACCATATGCAGCACTTACATGTAGAGCCGGCCAAACGAACGGGCCGAGCGTGCCGGGCCGATTTTTGGACGGGCCGGTTAGTTGACATCTGAAACCGTGAACGGCACGCGAGGATATACGGTTCGGGCCGAGCCGGACCGATTACAGAGTTGGAGGACTCGTGAACGGCACGTGAATAAAGCGAATAACACGGTTCTGGCGAATAGGCGGTTTGTGCGGTTAACAAACGAATAATTTGATTAAACTAGAATAAAGAAAACTGATAGGTAGGCGGTTAACCGCTCGATTAAACTAGAACAAACGAATAATTTGTAAGTTACATGTTAACGGGTGTTCATAACACGCTATATGGATCTCTACAGGTGTCTTGGACACATTGCAAGTTTGGATTAGTGAACCTAAAATTTATCAAGAAAAATAAATAAGTATAAGGAATAATTGAACCGGACCCGCCCCTATTGTTATTCGCTAATATTGACTGATTTTGTATCTAAAACTACCCATTTCGAGACTGAAAACCCTATTTCTTAGAGTATTTACGGTGGCTGACTAATAATGTTCAGCCTCACTACAACATGTTGCTCACAACTACAACATGCTGCGGCTAAAAATTGCGCGCTGAATTTAAATTTCAGTAAATAAAGATATTGAGATCTAAAAAACTATATCAACTTTTTAATTTTTATTCATGAAAAAGTTGTAAAATTCGC
This sequence comes from Apium graveolens, assembly GCF_009905375.1. Taxonomy (NCBI): domain Eukaryota; kingdom Viridiplantae; phylum Streptophyta; class Magnoliopsida; order Apiales; family Apiaceae; genus Apium; species Apium graveolens. The sequence goes on along the minus strand of NC_133649.1, from coordinate 35,845,760 downwards.
ATATCTGAAATTATTGGCCTGTTAGTTACTTATAAGTATAACTTATAAGTAATTATCTCAGATGCAGATAACTTATAAGTTGAATTTTCAACTTATAAGCTAATAAGTTGAATATTAGTAACGACGTATTTTTTCTCAATTTAATTTGATTTTTCACCTTTTTATTAATTTTAATTTTTAAATATATGTTTTTAAATGTTAAGTTAATTTAAAAGTTATGAATCACTCCCTCCGTCCCTCCCAAATGTTTACATTTGGGTGGGGCGCGGAGTTTAAGAAAAATGATAAAATAGTGGAGGAAAGTTAAAAAAGTGAGTAAAGTAGTGAGACCGATTAATATTATATGTATAAAGTGGGTATAGTGGAGAGAAGTAGTGGATGTAGTTATTTTAAAAATTATAAAAACCTTACTATTTTTGGAAAGTTTTGAAATGTAAACAATTGGAAAGGATATCCAAAAAAGGAAAGTGTAAACAAATGGGAGGGACAGAGGGAGTAAGATAATAATATTTAAAAATTATTTATTTTAGGTCATTTAAATTAAAAAAATTATGACTTATAAGTAAAATTAACTAAACACTTGCATAATTTATAGTTATTCATCTACTTGTAACTATTATAATTACCCGTGTGAGGCACGAGTCATTTTCTAGATTTTTTTATGCATCATGCAATTATAATGTTTGTAGAGTAAGTCCAACAATATCTTTATATAGGCTCTTGAGTCATATTTTGTAGAAAATGAAGATAAAATTTTCTCTCCAACAAGCTCCATGTCCCCTCTATAATATTAGGAGCTTCGAATGCTTCCTCACTTTTAGGAGTGAATATCCCCTCAACTATTATTATATTATATTTTTCTTACCAGTTATTTTATATTTAATGAATGAATATAAACAGGGTAGTAAGTGTACGTTTAAAACGAAACGATTAAACTTAATCTGTAAAATGTCATTAGTATGTTTACAAATAAAAAACTACAAATTAACATATATGTTGAATACAGAGTTGACCAAAATCTTAAATTTTATTTAAATAAACTATATGTAATGCTCTATATTATTAGTGAGTTCACTACTAACTTACAATTAACTTACTCAATTTAAAAAGATAAAAAATACATAACTGAAGTCAGAATGACTTGCAATCATAATATACAATAATGTAAAATTTACATTACTGTTAATATTAAAGTTGATTTTAATGAAAAATATTAGTTTTTGAAATTCAACGTATGTATGTATGAAAAAATGTTAGTTTTTTTATTTACACTACTATAAACAAAGTAAGATTAAGTTATTTGTATGTGTGTGTTAGCATTTAAATTATTATATGTTACATCTCTTATTAAATTATGATGGTTTCAATTATTTATATGCTAAATATCTTATTTATGTACATGTATAATCATTATTAACATCAAGTGAGATAATTGATCACTTAAATACCATGCATTTATAATTATTCAAAAATTAAAATTATGTAATAAATAAATTGCTATAATTTATATATGGTATTCACATTATCACTGACAAACAATCCATATATATTTTTTACGTAACCGGGTATCAATCATGGTTGTAACATTAAAATGAATTATATATTTTTAAGACTTATTATTGATATTCATGACTTTTTATTCAAGAATTCGAAAGAAAATTTGTATTTATATCGTTATTTAAACCAATTTTAAGTTTCTTTCATTACGACTCTAATATTTCTTCATATAATAATTTGATAACATTTTATACTATTCTTCTAAAATTAAAAATTTTCAGTTCGATAAAGTTTTATAAATATCATTTGAACTGGTTAATTACTTCAAATTATTGAACAATATATATTTTTTTCCTTAAATAATATAAAATGCATTGAATCAAATGCTACAATATAGTATAGATATAACTTTTATTTGAATAATTCAAAAAATTTAAATAATTCAAAATATTTGTACAATATTATATTGATCAATGAATATTGCTGATTTAAAAAAATTCTTTTTAAAAAGTTAGTTTCTTTTAAGTGAAAAATGAAAATTAAATCGATTTAAATGAGATCTCATTTCAAATTTCAAATATTCTTAAAATTGGGACAAATTCCAAAAATAATAATGCGTTACCAGTGAAGTTAGTAATTTTAATATAAATAATCAATTGACTTGATCCTATAAAGACCTCAACCACATTAATTTATATTAACATAAGATATTAAAAAATTTCACATTACTGGTAAGATATTCTTGCCGACCTTGTAATTTAAATTTACTAAACGTAGAATATGACGATATTTTTCGGCCGGATCATGTAGTCAAATTTCGAGTATTTTTTGAACAACGAGCCAAGTTCTAAAATGCACTAACTCGTTATAATTCGAACTTATCTAAATATGTAATACCAATATAGATTATTTATATATAAGTGATTCTATTTTCAATATTTTTTTAAAAATTATATATGTACATTTTAATTACTTTTTATAATAAAAAATATGTTAAAAGTATATGAGATATATTTTCAAACTATAAAATGATTAATAAATAAGATAATAATCCATTTATGTACTATGCCTAATTTTATATCTTGAATTCAATTCTTTAAAATTAACTGTACAAATATTCAACTAACTATCCTTTTTTTTGCGGAATTCAAATAAGTATATTTAAAGTTAAATAAAATATTCATTTAGCACACGTACATATTATGTGTATGATAAAAAACACATGTGACAATATGTTGTAGTGGTAAGAGGTTGTGTTGTTAGAATGAAATAATTTGAGTTTGATTTCCAAAAACAACATTTTTTATATAAATATTAAAAACAGGGGTAATTTAGTCTTTTCAATGAGACTTTTTAATCTCATTAAATTATACCCTTGTTCTCCTATTATATATAGAAGAGACTTTTAAGTCACTTATTAATTTTAAATCATAAGTTATTTATTTTAAAATTTTCCAAAGACATGTTAGTATACAAGTACTCTAGCACATATAAAGTAGTAAATGATTAATTGTGGTAGCAGTTTTACTTGGTTCATTTGAGAAATCTTATTATTAATCTTAAAATAAGTAATTTATGACTTAAATCGAATAAGTGATTGATAAGTGATAAGTTGATAAATGCTTATAATTTATATAAGTGTCAGATTTTTATTTATTTAAATGAACTAAACTAAATAATTTTTAAATATATTTATCTTAATTCTTATATTTTAAGTTAGATTAACATTTAAAAAAATATATTTGAAATTAAATTTGATAAAAGAATGTAAAATTAAAAATAAGTAGATAAAAAGTATGTCGTTATTAATATTTAATTTATCAACATATAAGTTGTAAATTCTAACTTATAAATTAGATCGACAAACAGTTGTTAATAATTAAGCCAATAAACTGGTTTATAAGGGGCATGTTTGGCTTCCTTTAAAAAAGCTGCTTATTCACTTATAAGTCCATAAATATTTATCGGTGAGTATTTGTCGACCCAACTTATAAGTTGAATTATTAACTTATAAGCGGATAAGTTAAATGTTGGTAATGAAGTTCTTTTTCCCAACTTATTTTGACTTTTTCACTTTTTTATTAAATTTAATTTTAAAATATATGTTTTTAAATGTTTTTCTAATTTTAAATTCACAAATTAAGTTAATTTTATTTAAAAATTATTTATATTAATTTATTTAAGTAAAAAAATTCCGACTTTTAAGTAAAATTATCCAAATACTTATATAATATAATTTATAAGTATTTATCTAGTTATCACTTGTAAATTACTTGTTCATTTTAAGTTATAAGTTACTTATTTTAAAATTTCTCGGTTACAAGATTTGTTAGCGATTATTGTAGTGGTTTGGTTTCTAGAATTTACTTTTAAGGATGGCTTACAACATGAATTTTAAGCCCCGAAGTATGCCAGAGTAACAAACATTTAGAACCCTGAAAAAGAATTTAGATAAATACTGCCTACTACCAATAATGATATGTATGGAACATAGTGCCCGTTTGAGAAATTTTAAAATAAGTAACTTATAACTTAAAATGATTAATTGCGAAATAAGTGATAAGTTGATAAATACTTATAAGTGTTTGGATAAATTTACTTATAAGTAAGAAGTTTTTTTACTTAAATGAATTAAAACAAATAATTATTAAATACAATTATCTTAGTTCATGAATCTTAAATTAGAAAATATTTAAAAATTTATATTTTAAAATCAAAATTTTAGAAAAAAAGTGAAAAAATGAAAATAAGTTGGAAAAAAGTACTGCCAACTTTCAACTTATCAGCTTATAAGTTGTAAATTCAGCTTATAAGTTGGGTCGACAAACACTCGTCGATAAGCTGTTACGGGCTTATAAGCCTTAAGTGGCTTATAAGTATATTGCCAAACAGGCCCATAATTTATACTCTGCCCATAATTTATACTCTCTCAGTCTCAATTAATTGTTATAATTTCCGAGATAGTGTTGGACATGCATTTTAAGATAAATATAAAGTATAGTTCTATGTTTTTTTTTAAAAATTTCTTTTTTAATAAAAATAAAATATTTAAATTTTTATTCAAATTAAAAAAAATAAAATTATATAACTATACTTTATATTATGTCAGAACACTCTTCTAGAAAGGGAGGGAGTACAAGATTCGCATCAAAGACTTTTCCTGCAATTAGTGTTTTCTGTGCGTGTGTGTGCTGGTAAATAGTTGTGAATATGTATATATATAGAGACCCCTGTCTTTACTATTTTCCATATACCATCAGTACTACTAAACACTTTGTTAAATATATATTTCTAAGACAAAAGAAAAATGACTCTGAGTCTCAATCTCCACAGTTACCACACTTTTGCAAGATCTCCATTACCGGCCATGGTCAGACCAAAGGTTTTCATGGCTTCGGCACCCCAAGCCAACTCCATGTAAGTTCTCCTTCGCATCACATCTCTAATATGCTTTGTGATTTAATAATGTATGTTAGTAAATATTATAAGTTGCACGCTTTGAAAAATGTAGAAAATATTAAATATTGTGATTTGATAATGTCTGTTAGTAATTTATTTTAAAGCTGGAGACTATTTCATGAGACATTAATCCTTTTTTTTTAATTGATACAACAATACATTAATAACTCAGTTGCATCTAGGGTGGTGGATGAACCGAAGATTCCAAGTGTTCAAATGACTCCAGAGAAACGAGAAATATTCAAGTCCCTTGATGGCTGGGCAAGGGAAAACATACTTGTTCACCTTAAATCCGTGGAGGAAATATGGCAACCAAATGATTTATTGCCGGACCCTATTTCCGATGGATTTCAAGAACAAGTGAAGGAGTTAAGAGAACGAGCCAAGGAGATCCCTGATGATTACTTTGTGGTGTTGGTTGGAGATATGATTACAGAAGAGGCACTTCCATCATACATGGCTGTGTTTAATAGACCAAGTGACATTAGGGATGAGACAGGTGCAGATCCTACGGCTTGGGCAACTTGGACTAGGGCATGGACTGCTGACGAAAATAGACATGGTGATCTGCTCAGCAAGTACCTTTACTTGTCCGGCCGGGTTGACATGAAGCATATTAAGAAGACTATACAGTATCTGATTGGTTCTGGAATGGTAACATAATTATGTAGTATAACACAATAATAACAAAATATTACCCCACCTTTGAGATTTTGTAATTCACAACTGATCATTAGACTTATTTACTTGACAGGATAATAGGACAGGAAATGATTCCTACTCCACATATATATGCATCTTTCCAAGAAAGGGCGACTTTCATTTCCCATGCAAACACAGCCAAACTAGCTCTGCAATATGGCGATAAAAATCTTGCTAAAGTGTGCGGCAACATAGCCTCAGATGAGAAGCGCCATGCAACCGCCTACACTAAAATAGTCGAGAAGCTGATGGAGAATGATCCAAACTCAACCGTCATTGCATTTGCAGAAATGATGAGGAAAAGAATACAAATGCCGGGGGAATTTATGTATGATGGTTCTGACAATATTCTGTTTGAAAATTATGCAGCAGTCGCAAAGCAAATAGGGGTCTACTCTGCAAGGGATTATTGTGACATACTGGAGTTTTTAGTGAATAAATGGAAAGTAGAGAGGCTTACAGGGCTGTCCGATAAGGGAAGAAAAGCTCAAGAATATGTTTGTAAAATGGCTCAAAGGATAAGGAGAATGGAAGAAATGATTGAGGAGAAGAAGGAAAAGAAAGCTGCGTTGCCTGTTTCTTTCAGTTGGATTTCTAATCGTGAACTGGTGATTTAAGTTCTTGGATAAAGGACAGTATATTAAGTCCCGAGGATAAATCAAGTACCAAAATTACAATAAAGATACAATATTAGGGATTACTATTACTCCCTCTATCCCAACTATTTCTTTACACTTTTCTTTTTAAATATCTCATCTAATTCTTTATATTTCAAAACTTACCAAAAATATTCAAAGGGTCCCACCACTTTTCCACTTTTTCTCCCTTTACTCACCACTTTTACTCCACTATCTTTTTTTTATATATTAAAAATTAATGGGTCCCACCACTTCACCCACTTTTCTTTCTCTTTTTCACTAATTTATACATATTTTTTAATCTCCGTGTCCAAATCAAATGTAAAGAATTGGTCGGGACGGAGGTAGTACCGTATATTCAGCGGCACCACAGAGGTTATAGGGGATACATATACTAATGTTTATGTTGTGATTCAGTCGTTATTATAAACTAGCTTACGGCCTGTACGGTTCCACGGTCTTAATTAATATTTATATTTTTTTATTTTTTTTATATAATTTTATTAAAATTATATAAAAATAATTAAATATTACATAATGATTTATAATTATAATTTCTTTCGGTATAATTTTAAATTAAGTTCAAATAATATAAATAGAATATGATTGATGAGATCTTATTTAAAAATAAAAAATTTATAATGTAAATCTTTTTTGTTGATGAGATTCGAACATGAAAACTTATGTGTATTTTTATAAATAATAATATAAAAGTTTGTTCTTAAACATATTCGAATTTGAGAACTTATAAGTATTTTTATAAATAATAATATAAATGTTTGTTATTGATGGGATTCGAATTTGAGAAATTGCGGAGTGTATTTTTTTGGTATTTGAATATAACGGCTCTAATTATTTGATAAAGAAGATTTGACGGTCGTGATGGAAAGTGATAACCAAAATAAGGGTTAACCAAACTACAAATTACAGTATACCCTTATTATGGTATAGTGTTGATATGTTAGGTCCTTAAACACAACTGTAGAGGGGTGAATACAGTTTATGCAAACAAATAGAATTAAGTACTCGATAGAATGAAACAGTTTTTATATTGACCGATAAAAACTGATTACAAAACAACTCTCACAAAGGATGAACAAAAATTCTTGAGAGCTGCTAGGTTACATAATATATATATCAATTCGTGACACATTTAGTGTAAACCTAATTTGTACTTATATACAGCACAATTTCACAATCAATAATGAATCTCATTTTATTACAATAAGGAATCCGAAAACATATCCATGTATTGATTGCTACAATAAGTAAAGTCCTATACCAACATGTATTCTGTAAATCTTTCCTTATTATATATCTCCTGACTTTCAGCTGAAATGACCAAATATTGATGTCAAATACTAATTAGCAAATGCTGATGACAAGTGCCGATGACGTCACATCTGCTAAATTTTGATATAAAATACTGATAAATAAACTCTGATAGTTTATATGTTGATATCATCAATTTCTTCTAACAATCTCCCCCGACTTGTGCATTATATATGTAATAACCCCAAAATTTTTGAACTTTTAGTAACCCTTATGAATAGTGTTTTGATGATTATGCTGAATAAGAAAACTTTCCATGCCACACTATGTAGGGGTTCTTCTATTGTTATTCTGAGATCTTATTAGTACTTTATATGGGATATAAGTGTATGTAAAGATCGTCAGAATCCAAATTCGAACACTTTGATTTTTCCCGAAAATCCACCAGATACCGAAAGAATTGAGTATAAGGGAACATGATAAAAAGGATTTAAATTCAAGGATTATAAGAAAGGATCATAAAAGGAATATAATGTATTGAGAAAGGTTAAGGGAACCCAAGTAATAAGATCCCGGCTATGATCCCTCAAACGATAAACGAAAGCGAAAGTTAAGCGAACCGTATAACAAATCAGCGGTCATTAGCCAAGTAATTAGGAGCTAATCAAAGAGGTTAGTGAGGATGATGTCATCAAACCAATAAGAAGAGGACAAGCATGGGAAGATGACATAAGAATGATGACCTAAGCATGACCAAAAAGGAAGGAAGGTTGGTTGATTATAAACCACACAAAATTCACCATGGTTAAAAGGTAATAAATCAAAACAAAAGTGGATCAACCAAGCCAAACAAATCAAAAAACACAAAAACAAAGTTGACTCTCATTATTCAAGAGAAGCTCTCGGCTTTTCTTGTTTTTCAAAGAGGAAAATTTCAAAATCCAAGATCCAACCATTGTTAAATTGCAAGGTAATTATCCAAGGTTCCTTATGATTAGTTATGGCTATCCTAGGAGTTTAAGCTCCAAATTCCTTCACAATCTCTTTCAATAAATCATTTAAGAAGAGAGTGAATAGTGTTTTCAAGAAATTTAAATTGTTTGATCTTGTGTTTTTGGTTAGATTAAGCTTTGGTAAGGACTTTCAAGGGTGATTCCAAGCTCCTTAGTTACTCTTACTCACCAAGGAAGGTATAATCTCTTAACCTAGCATTTTTATTGAATATTAAGAGCTTATTATGAGTAGGATAGTTCATGAGAAGCATGGTGATTGAATATGTAGAGATTAGTTGGTTTTGTGATGTTTTTGGAGTTGTAAATCTTGGTTATTAGTTAATGAACTTAAGAATAGTTTTAGTTCATGTTTGAGAATAATATAAATTGGAGAACTTGAGGTGTTGGGGCTGTTTTAGTAATGTATGGATGGAGTTTGGTTGTATGGTTGAATTGTGGTTGATTGTGGATTGATTTGGAGTAGGATAAAATTTGGTAATCGCGTAAATATAGCCGTCGTAATGCCCGATTTACTTTAGACTGTTTTTGTTCTTAACATCAGGACCCATGAACTCACTGTTAGGTTCTGATAATTACCATGATTAGATAGTTCATGTTATGAGCTTCGTTTTGATATGTGGTTCGTTTGAATCCGATGTACGGTTTAGGAGAAACGACCGTTTTAAGTAACGGCGCTTCGCGACCGAACCATTACCCCTCGCCTTACTTTAAAACCTTGGTTAAGGAATTTAAATGACTAATTGGGATATGAAAAAATTATGTTAAGTGTATTAGGCAGTTGGTAAGGTACTCGCGAAAGAATCGCCTTAAAACTCTTAATGGTTAATTTATTAAAAATGGTGGAGCCGAGGGTACTCGAGCGACTTAAGTGAATCGTTAAGCGCGAAAGCGAACGTTACAGCTCTAAATGGTTAAAGTCTAGTTTATTAAGCGACCGTGGTTTAATTCCGGCTTATGTTGTTATTCTACCCCGGAACACTCAGGCAAGTTTTCTACCCGTTATACTGTTGTTGTGATGTAAATATATGTATATGCATTATCTTGTGATAAGTGCATGATTGTTATTAGCAAATCTTGCAATATATTGGAGCATGTGATATGGTATATATGCATGTCTGTTTCGTAATCTTGATATCTAATTGTTGATTCAATTGCGTATAAGTTGCATAATACCTATGCTAGAGATAAGCAGTAGTTGCGTATACCCTTCGTATAGGGGACCCAAAGGTGAACATTTTCTAAACCGGGAGTCGATGTTCCTGAGTATATTATATATATATATATATTTATATATATATATATATAGAGAGATATAGTTTTCAAAACTATTAATCGAATAAGGTTTATTCGATAACTTTATTTTTATTAATGAATATTACTTGGAATATTCATTCGAGGACTTATGACTCTGTTTATTCTATTTAATGAATATTACTTCGAATATTCATTCGAGGATTTATGACTTTGTTTATTCTATTTAATGAATATTACTTTGAATATTCATTCGAGGACTTATGACTCTGTTTATTCTATTTAATGAATATTTATTTAATGAATATTATTTTGAATATTCATTCGAGGACTTATGACTCCGATTATTTACTAAATAATATTCTTTATTTTATTAAATAATAATGTTTCGATAATCAAACTTATTTTCGATTATTCAAATAAAGATAGTACTTTCGTATAAGTATATCTTTGGTTATTTAATATTCATTTCAAGTATGAGTTTTAAAACTTCTACTTCAAATTATTTATATAGAGATTATCCTTATGGGAATATTATTTAAATAATAATATTAAAATATTTTCTAATATATCGGGACTGATTTATTTCATTAAATCAGCATTACTCCAAATATTCTTAAAAATATTTTCGAGTCTTCAAAATAATTTTTAAAAGATTAGAGCGGATCCCAAAACTCATTTTTATATTTAAGATCTTCCTTTCGAAGGGGATTTAAATACTCGCTCAAAACCTGGGGGGGATCCGGCTCAGTGGTGTATTTTATATTCGCAACGATGTTGCTGTTTTGAGAAAACATCTTGATTACTTGCCTCGTTCGGGAAGTAAGTTCATCTATTTGAGTCGGCATAAGCAACATGGACTCAGTGGGCGTCCATGAAAGTGTAAGTGGCTCAGTGGGAGTCCATCAAATGCGTAAGTGGCTGAGTGACAGTCCAGCATAAGGTCCTATTGCGGCCAGGGTGATGACCAGTGGGGAATTTGTCCATCTACTAGTAGAAAAGGTTACATATTGGTATCTTTGCCTGATCAGCAAGATATCAGGTTTATGCCAAGGTTTTCTCCTTTCCAAATTCATTGGATATTGCAACTCTGTCTATAATTTTCATAACAGAGGTTTTCAAGGAGTGTATGAAATGTATATATATAGGTGTATATATATATCGGGACTTAATGAAGTATCTCGTAAATTCATTATTTATAATGATATTTCAAAGATTGAATCTATTCAAATCTTATCTTGTAGTCTCATCTATGTGATGAACTTTTGAAACGGATTATAACTTGAACGGTGGTAGTTCAAGTAGTATTCGGAAAAGATATAAGTATATGGGAGTATCTTGTAACTTCATCTTTTCAACTTATATCTGGTTAATGATTATCTTATGCATGACAAAGATTGTCATAAAAACGTTGAGACAAGGTTAGATATGTGAGATCACCTTGCAACGATATTTTACACAGTTATAAACGGGAACTCTGTGTATATTATACATGTCAGAGGATTTCAAAGATTTGAGAAGTATATATGTATACTGAATATTTTGCGACTTCGTTGCATTAAAATAACAAACTTGGTTCATTTCTTCTTGACCAAGACTTTCATGAGTACTATGAGAATGCTCATATATTGTTAATTATAATACATATTATTTCGGTGGGCTTGTTGCTCACCCTTGCTTTCTTCTTTCATCACACAACAACAGATAGACAAGATGAACAGGATCAAGCTCCCAATTCGCGAGCGGATAGGAAACGTTCCGCAGTTTCCTATAGGCATTGATGCCGTTGTAGCTGAGGTAGTGTCTACCAATAGGCTAGATTTTCAACTTTTGATGTACCAGACTTATGTATATTTATGAATTATAATAATGGCAAGGAATATGTAAATTTATTCAGAAACCCTTTTGAGGTGTAATGACTTATAATTGTGGAATAAAATGACTTGTGTTATTGTTTGGTATTCATCTATGAGACTATAACTTGTGGTGTGTGTGTATATTGTGGGGTCACAGTACGCAGTAGTTGGTTGATTATTAAGATTAAGTATTATTAAGGGAAATGGAACTCGTGACAACCCGGATCCCCGACCCCGGATTTGGGGGTGTTACAATATAAATCTGGACAAATTCCTTATTGATGATGTCAGAACTATCTAAATGAAAAAATACAAACAAATAGTCTATCTTACCGTCAGTGTCTTCAGACTTTAACTTCAGTCTTGAACTCTAGTACAATCAGTAGCTTCATCAAGAAATTTCTTGAGGATAATATCTTCCAGATTACCTACATTTCCATTCTCTATTTGATATCCTTGAGCTCTTCTGTAGATTCATCATTCTGATAAACACCAGCTCTGAGGTCATGCAAATTTGCTCTTCCAAGCGACAGATCATCAAGTTCTAAGAGACTAACTTTATTTCCATCTAGATTAAAAATGAGAACCTCTTCAAAAATAGACTTAACTACCTTGGCTCCTCCAACAGGCATATCAACAGTATAACCAGATTCATTAATGTACTTTGAAATGTATTTAAAGTTTTATGTCATTCCTTTCTACTTCATGTATACCAAGTTCTTCAAAAATTCTGACCATCTGACAATAGTAGAGTTGGTTACCTGAAGTAAAGTAGTGACAAATTCCAACTCCTGCCATGGTTTATTCTTCAACTGCTCTTGAGTAAGACTCAACCTTCTTCTAGATTCCAGAAAATAAATAAGCTTTTCACCAATTCTATCATTGGCAATCTATACTGATACAATTTTCTGCAAATCTTCAAGCTTTGTATTATTCATAATTCCTGTCAGATTTTCAGGTTCCCTTAGAATTAAAGCATCAGCAACATATTTATCACCTTTTGAATATCCCAAGCTACTTGTTCTACTAGCTCTTCTAGACTGAGTTTTTACTATAGATCTTGTTTATAGTCTCAGAAGAATCTCTTACTGGTGCAGGCTTTTTGCTTCCCCGTAGTAACTTCTTCTTTTCATCCAAGGTCAATTCTGGAATATCAGAATTTACATTTTCAGAATCAGGATTTGTGAAATCAGCTTGTGTTTGACTTGAACTGTCAATAACTTGAGGAGTATCAGTGATTGTGACTGGTTGAGCTTTAACAATCATTTCTTCATCAACTTGAGCATTGTCAGAGGTTGGTATCCGTTGTAATTTCTCAACCCAATCAGCTCCAGGAAGCATCTTTCTTTTCTTGTGAGACTCATTGGCTTCTTCTCCTTGAATCTTCTTTTCATCAGCATCATCATGAGCTATAACTACTGAATAGATTGGATCTATCATTATTTGAGATTTTAAATTTAGATGTTGATTTCTTCTTGGAATTTGCTTTAGATTTTGGCTTTAATTTCTCACCAATTTTCTCTTTTCCCTTATAACTCCTGTCAGCATTTATAATTGCTTGAGACCTTAAAGGCCTTTCAGCATCAGTTTGACTGACCTCCTTGATTACTACTCCTTTTGTAGGTCTGCTACCAGGAACATCTTCATAATGTGAGATAGCATCAATATTTGCTGGTCTCATTGATTTGAATTCTTCCTCCATAAGCCTAAATTTTTCCATATCAACTCCATGATTTTCTTTTTCAAAAATTCTTCTACTTACCTCAGAATCAAAAAATTGAATCTTTGGATTCTTGTAAAACAGAATTGTTCTCTTCCCTTTCACTTTCAGTATTTGTAGATACTGACTTGCTTCAGCACCAACTTCTATCTCCAGAATGCCTTGGTCATCATCAGCATTTGTGACTTTCATAGTTTGTTGAGATTTAGTCACAATCAGCTCCTTATTTTGCACAGTCTCTGAGACTTACCTTCCAGATCTCCTCATCTCTCCACCTTGTCTAGATTGACTAGTGGTTTTAGATGTACCACTAGTACCAATCAGATCTCCACCTTGTTTCTTCAAAACGAACTCCTTTTTACTGTCTTTTCTATCAATATCAGGATCATCCTTATAATCATTTGTCAGTATGAGCTGCTTGTATTTAGATTTCAACACTTTCTCCCCCTTTTGGCATCATCACCAAGTAGGAAGGAAACTATAAGCTCCATTGATTGTTGTACCTCATCCAACTGACCAGACATCTTCTTCCGAGTTTCCTCCAATCTTGCTTGGTCCTTGAGTTATTGATCTGAGAGTTAGAAGATTCTTGTGTATTCTGAACTGACTTGATCAATAAGGCTGAAGCTATGAGATGATTCACAATGTCAGGATTTTGAATGTTCTACTCAGCTGTCTCCAAATGTTCAACAGCTCGAGTAACATATATTGGATAATGAGCATCATTCCAATTAGAATTCTAAAGTACATCAAAGAATTCATATTGATTCTTAGCATTCAAGTCAGCTAGCTTCTTTTTTATTTCATGTTCAGGCATATCTTCAGGAAAGAAAAGTTTATCAAGATCCTCATCAGAATCTAATGCTACATCGATTCCGTCACTAGACTCACTCTCATGCACAGATTTCTCATTAACAACTTGTTCTCCAAATAACTGAGCTTCAACATCATGATTTAATACATCATCAAAAATTAAAGTTGTGTGAGAATCAGCTGCTTCAGAAACTGCCATGTCATCAGTATTTAACTCTATATCTTCAAGAATTATGGCCATATGAGCTGGAGCATCATGATTTATTTCCAAGACCTCAGTACCAGTAGAATGCTATGATGATTCCGCAATAATGGTCTCAGCTTGAGTGGACTGTTCTACAACTATATCAACAACAGAATTAGGGAGGATTACAGGAGGTGGAATGATAGACTGAGTAGACTACATGAAAGTATCAATACTTAGATCTGCAGGGATATTATCAGCACTTGGTACATCATAGTTTATCTGAGGGTCTACAGACTGTTGTTCAATAAGTGTTTCTTTAGTACTCTGTACATCTTCAAAATTTTCACAAAAACACTCAAGTCTCTTTTTTCTTTTGAAGTAGTCTTACTACTCCTCACAACACTCATCTCATGACTTTTAATAGTTAGAGTTTTCTCACAAGAATTAACTAAATCCTGACACTCATCTATCTCTCCTTTTTCCAGGTAAATATCATGCCTCTCTTTTACTCTATTTTTCTCCAGATCTTTTCTCTTATTCTCGCATGAAAGGTTCTGAATATTTTGACCTACATAAATAAGAGGTGGCTGAGAAGAGTTGTATGTGATCATATGACTAGAGGTATTCCTTTGTAAAGGTCTAGGCACAGTCATTTTATCAGGATTGAAACTAAAAGCAAATGCTGATAATATATAATCAGTATTTATATTAAATGCTGATAAAGAAAGATCAATATTTATACCTTTTGCTTCTGAAAATTTATCTTCCAGAATAACATTCAATGGAGGTACTGATAGAATATCAGCAGATGATGGATTTGAATGTATTCTTCCTTCAAGATCAATTGCTAAGATAATTGACCCATGAGTCAAGACTTCACTACCACTTTGAGGTAGTGGTTCTTGTGGGGATGGAGATTCAGGAGTTGCTGGATGACTTTGACAGCCAGGTTCTTGTGTACTCCTCTCCTCGAATTCAGTGTCTCACTCCTGTATAACTCCAAGTTTAAAACGAGTTGTTGTCTTAGAGGTAGCTCTCTTGATAGATTGGAAAAAATCCTTTATTTTGTCAGTTTTAGCTGTTATCTTGGCAGTTGCTTCATCATGCCACTCTTGTGTGGACTTTTCAGCAAGAGGCTCCATATCTTCAACGTCTGTTGCACTACTTTGAAGTGCAAGTTCTTATAGGACAGGATCAGTACTTACAGTAGCTGGTGTATCCCTTTGAGAGACAGGTTCTTGGGTTCTAGATCCAAGAAACAGTCCTTGTGTTTGTAGCCTCTTGACAGGCTGCTCTACTTGCTCATGAGTGATCTCCCTCATTCTTTTCCTGATGAGCTTCATTGGAGATTCAGTAACTATCACAGGTCTATCAGCATTTGACTGGTGCCGAGCATCAGTATTTATTATTGGTGGAATGAATGTACCTTGTGTCTCCTTAGCCATTTCTTTCTTGATATTCATCAGATTTTGAGCAATGTAGGATTTGACCAACTTCCTTTCCTTGGTCTTGAGCTTAAGAGTCCAGGCTTTATTCCTTTCAAATTCATTCAACTCTTCTTGCATTGCTGTGACCCATTCAGCATCTTGCAGAGCTTCTTCCACTTACTTGGATTCAGTTTGAGATAGAAAAGAATGATAGAGACATTCATTTTGAGTGGCTTTTCTTGTCTTGACACCACAATCAGGATTTCCAATGATTAAGTCAAGTGTATGTGGCTTAGTCCATTTCTTGCAGAGGGAAATTGAATTCTTGAAGTAGAACCTCCCCTTGATCCATGAATTCTCTAGTTTCATTTTGTCTTGTACCATTGTTATTTCCTGAAGCTCCCCCTGAATCAGTATTTCCAGTGTTATTAGTATTTGCTTCATCAGTATTTGAGAAATCAGAGTCCGATGGAGTATCTACTGATATTTCTTATGTTGAATCACTTGCATTAGACTCTTGATGTGAATCATGTTGCTCCCCCTCAATATGTGCTTCATTATTTACAGTATTACCAGTGTTATGTGGTTCATCAGAGTTTAGAATGACATCAGGATTTGCAGTATCAGGATTTGTCAAATCATCAGGATCTAACTGACCATCAGAATTTAACTGTTCAACATATGGTACATTATTTTCAAATCTCAATTCTTCATGGTCATCTGCATCCTCTAGACATGTAATTTTTTTATCATCAAAAGACACATGAATAGATTCTATGACCACCTTTGTTCTCAGATTATAAACTCTGAAAACTTATGTTGACAGTTTATAACCGACAAAGATGCCTTCATCAGCTTTTAGATCAAATTTTATAAGCTGTTCAGGATGAGCTTTGAGAACAGAACATTTGCAGCCAAAAATATGAAAGTACTTCAAATTTGGCTTCTTTCTTTTTACCATCTCAAATGGTGTTTTGCCATGCTTGTTGATCAATGTTGTATTTTGTGTGAAGCAAGCAGTTTGCACAGCCTCAGCCTAAATATAGGTTGGCAGCTTTGCTTCTTCAAGTATGCTTGCAGCTTCCATGAGAGTTCTATTCTTCCTTTCAACAACTCCATTCTGCTGTGGAGTTTCAGAAGTAGAGAATTCTTGTTTGATCCCCTTGAATTTGCAGAATTCTCTCATAGTGTTGTTCTTGAACTCAGTTCCATTATCCCTTATAATAATCTTCAGTTTATGTGTTGATCCTTTTTCCAGTTCTCTCACTTGATCAAGAAAAATGGATGGTGTCTCATCCTTGGTGTGCAGAAAATACACCCATGTGTATCTTGTATATTCATCAACAATAAAAAGTGCATACCTCTACTTGGAAATTGACATTACATTTACTGGTCCAAAGAGATCAATATGAAGTAGATGATATGGTTCAATAATAGAGATTTCGGTTTTACTCTTGAAAGATGTTTTCCTTTATTTGGCTTTCTAATATGAATCACATAAGCCATCAGGAGTAATTACTGCATTGCGCAATCCTCTTACAAGATCTTTCTTCACAAGTTCATTGATGTTGTTGAAATTGAGATGAGAGAGTCTTTTATACCAGTTTCAGCTGTCTTCCACAGATGCTCTACTAAGTAGATATATTCCAGAATTATCATTATTTGTGGAGTCCCTGACTTCATATAAGTTACCATGTCTAAAACCAGTCATTGGAATCTTGCCATCTGATTTACTGACAAATTCACAATGGTCTTCATAAAAATTCACATGATAACCTCTGTCACAAATTTGACTCACACTGATCAAATTATGCTTGAGTCCTGCAACCAGAGCTACATTTTCAATAATGATATTTCCAAACTTAATCTTTCCATATCGCAAATTTTTTCCTAAGTTGTCATCTCCATAAGAAACATTTGGGCCAACTTCCTACTTAAACTCTAATAGCAGGGATTTATTTCCAGTCATATGTCCCGAGAATCCATTGTCCAAGACTAAGAATTTTTTCTGTTACCATGCAATCAGATTTAACAATTAATTAGTGTTTTTAAGGACCCAGACTTGCTTGGATCATTTGGTCTTTTTAAGTTTGTTAACATTTGCAGAAGAAGACTTTGAATCAGAGTTTAAGCTAACATTCTTAATATCAGTGTTTACACATTCAGAAACAACTTTAGATTTATTTAAAGAGGATTTCAGTTTATAATAATCATAATACAAACTGTGATACTCTTTACATGTATAAATAAAATGCCAAACACTACCACAATGAAAACATGGATTCTGTGGTTTATATCTAACTGTTCTATTCCTAAACTCTGACTTAGGAGGAACATTATTTATTCATTTATTCTTCCTGCAAACAACAACAAGATGATTAAGACTACCACAGTTTAAGCAAGCTTTGCTAGGTGCATTAGGAATTGGTTTATACTTGTTCCCCTTATTGACACTTTCTTTACCATTTCTATTCTTTCTAGGTTGTCTTTCTTTGTTTTTCATTTTAACATCCTTCAGCTTTTGCTTAAGTTGTTTCTGAGTCATTAAACCAACATTTACTGACCTTGTATGAACTAGTATATACTTATCAGTTTTTAAATTTAAATTAGATGTTGATGTTGACCCCTTTTCATTAACTGATCTAATAGCATCAACACTTAAGTTAAACTTAATGGGTCTTAACTGAGACTGGTTCAGTTTTACCGTATCATCAGTTTTTACTGGTTTATCTTTCTCAGTTTTCTTTTTATTACACTTATCAAAATTAGTTTTATCAGCATATCCTAATCCTGATCCCCAACAACTATTTCCTATTAAAGCCTGAGTTATTTTTCCTGAACTAGTCCAAAGCTTAGTTACTTCCCTTTCTTTAGCTAGTTTCTTTTCTAGGTAAGCATATTTTTCTAACAATTTTTCTTTATCATGCAAAGCATCATCTCTTTCCTTTTAAGTTTCTAACATGAAAATTAACTCAGTTTCTAGGTGATCATTTCTTTTCTTAAGATCAAAGTTCTCAGTTTTAATCCTAGCATTTTTAAGAGTATGATCCCTATAACTAACATGCAGAGATTTAAGAAACAACCTTAATTCACAAATATCATCAGTATCAATAGCAAGTGTGATTTGAGTTACCTTTAATTTAGCAGTGTCGGCCTCAATATCAATATTTGCCATAAGAGCATAGTTAACACCATCATATGATTCAGATGTATCATCCCAGTTCTTCTTCTTGGTGATCAAGGATTGTTTCTTCCCAGCCTTTGGCTTCCTGCAATCAGCTTTTCCTTTGACTTGTCATATTTATCAGGCTTTGACTCCATATTATCAGAGTTTCTTCTGTAATTCCTCTTATCAGGTTTTGAGGAACTAGAGCCCATTCTGGAAAACCTTTTTCCTTTCTTGAAGTCCTTGTAGACCATCCTCTTGAAACTTTTAACCAAAAGAGCAACCATTTGCTCAATATCTTCATTGTTGTCATGATCACATTCAATGTCTGATTCACTTTCAGAGTTTAAGTCATTATCAGAGTTTGGTAACTCAGTATCAGACTTTGCAATCATAACCTTGCTTTTGGAGTGACTTTTTCTCCTAGATTTCTCCCTTGGTTCTTCTTCAACCTTGTTAGGTCACACAAACTGTAAAAGGGGGTTGAATACAGTGTTTAGCACAATAAAATCAAATATAAGAATTTAAGTAACAGAAAATAGATTTTATTCAACACAATAAACTCGGTTACAATATGGAACTGTCCTCTCTCAGTGATGAACAAATTATCACGAGAGCTGCTAGAGTTACAAAGAATAATAACTTCGATAATCGTAACACTTATAGTGTAAACTCTATGCCTGTGTTTATATTTTACACAGTTACAAGATAATCTTCTAATTGATATGGAATATAATTCTACTTCCTAAAATATATCAACTAATTATCTTTTCTTCCAAGTATTCTATTCTTCATAGAATTCCTTCTTCATGCACAATTCTTTCTTTCTTAGTCTCGATTTTCTTTCCTTTCAATCAGCCAACTGCCTTATCTGAAAGTCATCTTAAGTCCTGATATTATCTCCTGATAAATATCTTCTGAACCTTAAGTTCTGATAACTTAAGTTCTGATATCTTAAATTTTGTCTTCAGTATAAGTGTTGATTTCCAGTTAAGTACTGATTTGTCCTGTTATGTAAGATCCGAAAACTAAACACAAATCATATTACACATGACATTATCAAATATATCTAACAATCTCCCCCAACTTATAAATTAGCATAATATACAAGTTCAACAGATATTTGATGATGTCAAAAATATTAAGTATAAATGCATGAGAATTTGACTAGATAACTACAACTTATAGTCCTTTCAGCTTTACCATCTTTAACTTTTGATAACTGCTTCAGTCTGTATAAACTTCAGAATTTAAGTAGTTGTAGATCTTTGACTTGGCTTCAACTTTCAATTTCTTCTGATCTCTTTGATATCAGGAGTTGTCCTGAGATAGTTCTTCAACAAACATCTCTCTGCATATTCAAGTTCATTGACCATCCTCCTTTTAGCATTTACTAATTCAGCTGTATCTTCTACAGTTTGAAAAATAGCTGCTCTGAGATCATTTATCTTAGCTTTTCTTATCTCCTAATCTAGTCTAATCAGATATGCCTTGTCAGACTCTAGATTGAATTCCACAGCCTTATAACCCAGAAAAGTAGTTATAATCCTAGCAGAGTTAGGCTTCATATCGACAATATCACCCTTGTGATCTCTGTACTTTGGACAGTATGTGCTGTCAGACTTTACAGAATAAAGCTTCTTTTGTCTTTAAATTTAAGACTTTAATTATCCTGCAACACTATCTATTAATCTGTCTTTCACTTGAAGTAGGAATAGAACATGTTCTAGTTCTTCAAAATACTTCAGTGGTATAACATTTTTCTTAATCTGGTATACCCTTCCATCTGTCATAAAATATAACAAGATATGTTCTTTCAAGAAGGTATGGTAAACCATTTGTACAGATTCAAGTCGATTCAATCTTTCAGGAGTTGCTCCA
This sequence comes from Apium graveolens, assembly GCF_009905375.1. Taxonomy (NCBI): domain Eukaryota; kingdom Viridiplantae; phylum Streptophyta; class Magnoliopsida; order Apiales; family Apiaceae; genus Apium; species Apium graveolens. Next base: position 35,824,878 of record NC_133649.1, on the reverse strand, counting down.
ACACCTGGTTCACTTAAGGAAGTTGGATCATTGGTAGTGTTATGTACTCTTCTTTCATCAGAAGTACCCAACCCAGATTTATCTCTTGCTTCCTTTCCTGTAACAACTCTTGCTTCAAAACCACTTGTTGCAGTCTTCAAAGATTGAGTCTGTTTAGCTTTGGTGAATCCTGGTAGGAGTATATTTGAAAGTTTAACATGAGCAATGTCAGAGGTTTCCTTTTCCTTATCTTCTGATATCAAGCCAACTTGAGCTATGTCAGAGGTTGCTTGCTTCACTGTCATATCAAAACTTACTAAATCTTGACTTTGAACAACATGAGCCATGTCAGAGGTTGTTTGAAAAATCTTCTTATGCATCAGAGTAAGATTAACATCTGCTTCATCATCAATTATTTCTTCATCCATGACTGGCATATAAACCTTTACAGGTTCATCAACCTTTTCTTTGCCCTTGGACCTTGGATGCCTCAGAACTTGTTCTTTCCTTTATCACAATACTCTTAGGCTTTGGAAATTTCTTTTCAACAACAGAAGCTTCAGATTTTGTCTTGACACCTTCTGCTTTGAGTCTAGCTTCTTCTTCCTTTAGACTCTCAAAGTCCATTCTTGGATTTACTTTAAGAAATAACTGTTTTGAAATTTCTTCATCAAGTTCTAGATATCCACCAGAACTTATCCTTTTACCAGTATCAGAACTTATTCTTCTCCCAGTATCAGAACTTGTTCCTTGACTTGTAATTCTAGCTTTACTTGACGAAAGTCCTTTGCCTTGACCTTGACCTCTACTCTTATTAGAGTTTCCCTGGTCATCATTTCCATCATCCTTTCCTTTCAGTGTCTAAATAAATTTACATTTGGACTTAATCACTTTCTCCCCCTTTTTGGCATCAGCGGGTAATAGAAGAGAAACAAGCAATTCCACTGAGGATTGGATCTCATTGAGTTGACTTTGGTGAGAAGCTTGATTCTTCAGAATTTCTTCAATTTGAGCTTGTTGCTTCTCCTGAGTTTTCTCAATGTAGGCAATTCTGTCAAAGGCTGTCTTGAAAAATCTGTTCTTTTCAAGTTTCACATTCATATCTTGCTGGATTAGAGCTTCCTGAATTTTGTTCACCTTGTCATGAGTTATTGAGTGTTGACCTTGAAGGTGCCTTGTACTCAATGCAGTAACTCTCAGCTGTCCCTTGAAATCATCATCTATCAGCATTTCATCAGCTTTTGCAAGATGCTCAGCAAGAATCTTTTCAGAAGGAACAAAACTAACTGAGTTCTATTCTTTAGTCCACTCCTTTCCTCTAGGAGTTTCGCTCCAAGGTACTGGTGCTTCCCCTGTAACAAACTTCTTGACTAAATCAGCTTTATGAACAGTTTGTTGAGGTGCATGTCCTGATGGACCAGCTGCATCAGCATCTAAATTACCAGCAGCTTCACCAGTAGTTTCTTCATTAGCAGCATCAGAACTTGTAGATCCTGCAGTATCAGCATCCTCTGATAAAATAGCAGTATGTGAGGCTATAGAAGCTTCAACATTTTCCTCTAAATTCTGATCTGCAGCCAGGTTCTGATCAACATTCAAAAGTGATATTGTTGGTGGAGTGAGTTGAATTGGTGGAGCTTCCAAGTACAAAACCTCAGGCACAATCAGGTTATGAATATCAATTTCAGCACTTGTACCTGGTTCTTCAGTATGTATTGGATCAACTATAGGTGACATAGAAGGTGTAGGTAGTTTAGCTTGAGCAGTTTCATGTTGTGCAAAAGGAAGCAATTCAATAACAACTGGTTCTGTTGAGATCATAGATTCCTGATCCCCTTCCTTAGCTGCTTCCACTACATCTTCTGAATCCGACTCAACTATGTCCCTATGAGCTCTCTGTTTCTTTAATTTCCTCAAAGGTGGAGACACTGTAGGAGCTTTATCATCAGAATTTAATTTTCTAAGCCTTTTGAGGGGCCTAGAACTCCCAGTTATAGTATCTTTCTGAGAAGAAACCTTCTCAGCTTCTACAATAACAGGTTCTGATATTGGAACCTATTCCTCAACATCTGATTCATCTCACAGAATAAATCTCTTTCTTTTCTTTTGAGTCGGAGGTACTTTGTTAGTCCTCTTGGGTTTGGAAGATGAAGGCTGCTCTGTAGGATCAGAAGGTTGAGGTGTTTGTGTAGAGGTGGTAGGTGCTGATGGATGAGGTTCTGATGGTTGGACATCATGATATACTTCAGTATATTTAACCGGATCATAGGTTATTAAGGCTTGTTTGACAGATAAAGGAACTAGGAGGGGTCTTAACACAGCCTTCTTATTATCAGTAGATAATAAGTCATTAAAAGCTCTTTTAGCTAGTCTAAATGGTGAAATTAATTCACTAGCAGATTGGGGCTTATCTAACAACAAAAACTATAGATAAGCTGACAGAATCTAGCAAAATAAAAAGTATTTCTATCTTCTGTCATTCTATCCCCAATAAAACCTAAGACAACACTTGCATAATCAAAATCAGTTTTATTAATGAGAGCATACCCGATTTGTTGGCTGAATATGGGAATTGCATCAAAATTAGAACATTTGTTTGCAAAAGTCTTGGTTATGCAGTCAAAGAAGAAACTCCATTCCCTCCTTATGTAGGATCTCTTCAACTGACCCAGTTTATCCAATGTCCTCTCATACCTCAGACCGGCCATCATGTTATGAAGAACTGGCTCTTCAACAGTAGAATAAACACAGTTCTCAGGCAGCTGCAGTGCTTGGCGAACCGTAACCAATGTCACAACATGCTCATCCTCCCCTGATGAAAAAAATAATATTTGGGACCCTTGAGCACCACCATCATCATATACTCCGCTTCTCCAGAACTCCAGCACTTGAGTACCAGAGACTACATCAGGTGTGGTCAGAGCGTACCCAATATCAGAACTAGCAAGAAAGTCTTGAATGAAATGAAGTTCTGATGGGGCTTCTGACTTGTTAAGAATAGTGGAGAAGTTATTAGGAACAAACTTAGATCCATCAAAAATTACATCTTTTGGTGCCATCTCTGTAAGAAATAAGTGAATAAGAGAATGTTTGCAAAGTGTTTGTAAAAAGTCCTGAGAGAAAAATGACTTCAGAAAATAAAAGAGAGAGAGAGAGAGAGAGAGAGAGAGAGAAAGAAAAAGAGATTTAGAATAAAAAAGTAAGTAAAAGATTAGAAAATCTTTTATCTCTCATATATATACTCCCTTCACTCAACAGTCATATTTTTGAAGCATGGGATACACTTTACACCTGGCACCATTTGAACAGTTAGTAAACAGTTAGAATGAGAGTTAATGGGCACGTAAAATAAGCAATAATTACCGTGCACATACAGTTTTTCAAGACATACACGTTAACCACTAACCCACAATGATTATGACTGTTTTATCTCACATTAACCAATATTCTGTAAAAATATTATCGTTCAAGTAATTACCAAAAATAAACCAAATAAATAAATACTGTCACGTCAGCATCAAAACTTGATTATTATCAGGATTTAAAAGTCATCAGAATATGGCTCCTTAACTCGAAAAGTGAATGTGTATTCCTGTAATTCTTCACACAAATACTGATATGGTTTCATCAGAACTTAATCATCAGAACTTCCATCAGAACTTGTCCTCAGAATTTATGCAATCTGACATATAAACTGTTCATCTAAAATAACATTGATCACCACAGTAATCTTCATTATTCATATGGAGTGTATGTGTGTGCATTAAGCTATATATTAGACAAAGAGTAAAGTCTGATTCACTTCAGTACATCTTAGAAATAAGGCATAACTAAGAACTTTACTTAAAATTTGTCATTATTCTGAAGTCTACTTTAGAATGAGTTCATGCATGAGTCCACATCAACTATTTTGTGCTCATGTTATGCATCTTTTGAAATTCTATTTTACAGTGGCTTCTTAGTGTAAGTGAGTCACGACTGCTTATCAGAATTTCTGCTGTTATCAGAGTATTTCTCCAGTAATCATAGAGTGTGAAAAGTCACCAAGAAAATTTTATTTTGCTTTTCTAATACATATTACTTAATACCAGCAATGCACTTGGGTCTTCCCTTCCATATTTTTACTCTAGATCTCAAAGGAGTACCTGATTTTTATTTCTTTTCTTTTCCTTTTCTTTTGATAAGTGAGGCTTATCAGCACTTAGTACATTCATCAGATTTACTAACATCAGAACTTAACAAATAAGAAGCACTATTCTAGTTTTTGACTTAGTAATAAGATATACAAAGTAAACTTAACTAAGCTCAATATCAGAATTTGCTTGTGTTAAAAGATTTCCACATAAATAATTACTTCAAGCATGGGATCTTTAGTATATTAAAGATTACTAGGTCAACATCTAGCACAGTTATCCTCATTGGATTGAATAGTCACAGAAATATTCATATCACTATCAGAGTTTAGAAATTCACATCAGACAACAATCAACACTTAAGTAATTTTCAATTTAAGCACAGAATACACAAATATAGTAATATCTGTAAATACTGATCATAAAGTCTGATGTATCAAAACATAAACTAAGCAGATTTAGAGAAAGAACCTGAAACCATTCCAAGTTCATTTACCAATCTTGTAAAAGTAGCTTCACACAGTGGTTTTGTGAAGATATCTGCTAGTTGTTGATCTGTGGGAACAAAATGCAATTCCACTGTACCTTCATCCACATGTTCCCTTATGAAGTGGTACCTAATGCTGATGTGCTTTGTCATTGAGTGCTGAACTGGATTACCTGTCATAGCAATAGCACTTTGATTATCACAGTAAATAGGGATTTTAGAAAATTCTAACCCATAATCCAGTAACTGATTCTTCATCCAAAGAATCTGTGCACAACAGCTTCCTGCAGCAATGTATTCTGCTTCTGCAGTTGATGTAAAAATTGACTTCTGTTTTTTGCTAAACCAAGAAACCAATCTGCCTCCAGGAAATCGGCAGCTTCCACTTGTGCTTTTCCTGTCAATTTTGCATCCTGCAAAATCTGCATCTGAGTAACCTATTAGCTTAAAGTCTGATTCTCTAGGATACCACAATCCCAGATCAGCTGTACCCTTTAGGTACTTGAAAATTTTTTCACCGCTGTTAAGTGGGGTTCTCTTGGATCTGCTTGAAATTTTGCACAAAGACAGGTAGCATACATGATATCAGGTCTACTTGCAGTTAGATAGAGTAGAGAGCCAATCATACCTCTGTAATCAGTAATATCTACTGATTTACCAGTATCCTTATTCAACTTAGTTGCAGTAGCCATAGGAGTGGATGCACTTGAACAATCCTGCATTCCAAATTTCTTCAACAAATTTCTGTTGTACTTAGATTGACAAATAAAAGTTCCTTCTTCATTCTGTTTGACTTGAAGGCCCAGAAAATAGTTAAGTTCTCCCATCATACTCATTTGATATCTTGACTGCATCAGTTTGGCAAACTTCTTATAAAGTCTGTCATTTGTAGAACCAAAAATGATATCATCAACATATATTTGCACCAAAATATGTCCTTTCCATGGTTGAGGTAGAACAGTGTTTTGTCAATAGTTCCTCTGTTAAATCCACTTTCCAGAAGAAACTGAGCTAATGTCTCATACCATGCTCTTGGAGCTTGCTTAAGGCCATAAAGTGTTTTATCAAGCCTGTAGACATGATTGGGAAATTTGGGATCTACAAAGTCTGAAGGTTGTTCAACATATACTTCCTCTCCCAATTCTCCATTAAGAAAAGCACTTTTCACATCCATTTGAAAGACTTTAAACTTCTTGTGAGCAGCATAAGCCAAAAATATTCTTATGGCTTCCAATCTAGCAACTAGTGCAAATGTTTCATCATAATCAATTCCCTTCTGTTGAGAGTATCCTTTTGTAACCAGCCTTGCTTTGTTCCTTGTAATTATGCCATCATTGTCAGTTTTGTTTCTGAACACCCATTTTGTACCAACAACTGATCTGTTCCCTGGTCTTGGCACTAGGGTTCAGACTTTATTTCTTTCAAATTCATTTAACTCTTCTTGCATTGCTTGCACGCAATCAGCATCTTAAAGAGCTTCTTCCACTTTCTTTGGTTCAGTCTGAGAAAGAAAAAAATGATAAAGATATTCATTTGATGTAGTTGTTCTAGTTTAGACACCTACATCAGGATTTCCAATAATTAAGTCAGGTGTATGTGCTTTAGTCCACTTCCTTGCAGATGGAAGGTTTTCTCTAGAACTGGATGCTCCCCCATGATCCATGCTGTCTCCATCAAAATTTTTTGATGCTCCCCCTAAAATTATGCTCTCTGAGTTGGATCCTTCATTATTTGAGTTTCCAGAAATATCAGAACATGAGTTTCCAGAATTATCAGAACTTGGCCCATCAGAACTTGAAGAGCCTGTTGTAGGTTCCGATGCTTCTTGAGATGTGGTTGGATCTTCAGTATGTTTCCCCTGCACAGGTGCATTTTTCTTAGGCGTAGTCACCACAGTTTCAATAACATCATAGTTTAATCCATCAGAGTTTGCAGTATCAGGATTTACAAAATCAGAATTTAAAACTTCATTCTCAAATCTCAGCTGATCATGATCATTGAAATCTTCAAGTCCAGTAATCTTCTTATCATCAAAAGAGACATTGATAGATTCCATGACAACCCTTGTTCTTAAATTGTAGACTCTGAAGGCTTTTGTAGAAAGTGGATATCCAACAAAAATTCCTTCATCAGCTTTTAGATCAAATTTGGATAGCTGTTCGGGATGAGTCTTAAGAACAGAACACTTGCATCCAAATACATGAAAATACTTCAGATTTGGCTTCTTTTTCTTCACCATCTCATATGGTGTTTTTCCATGCTTGTTAATGAGTGTTGCATTCTGAGTAAAATAAGCAGTCTGCACAGCTTCAGCCCAAAAGTAGGTTGGCAACTTTGCTTCATCAAGCATAGTTCATGCAGCTTCAATAAGAGTTCTATTCTTTCTTTCAACAACTCCATTTTGTTGTGGAGTTTCAGGAGCAGAAAATTCCTGCTTTATTCCATGGTCTTTGCAGAACTCTTCCATGATCAAATTCTTGAACTCAGTGCCATTATCACTTCTTATGATCTTCACAGAATCTTTGACCAATTTATCCAGTTGCTTGACATGATCAATCAAGATAGATGCAGTTTCACTTTTTGTGTGCAAAAAATACACCCTTGTGTATCTGGTGAACTCATCCACCATGACCATAGCATATTTCTTCTTTGCAATAGACATGACATTAACTGGACCAAATGGATCAACATGTAGTAGGTGATAAGGCTCAAGATTTGATGATTCAATCTTGCTCTTGAATGAAGATTTTCTTTGTTTTTCCTTCTGACATGAATCACAAAGGCCATCAGGAGCAAATACTGATTTTGGCAATCCTCTCACAAGATATTTCTTGACTAGTTCATTTATATTGTTGAAATTTAAATGAGAGAGTTTCTTGTACCAATCCCAGCTTTCATCGATTGATGCTCTACTCAACAGACATATTGCGAAACCATCAGTACTTGTTGAAAGCTTGGCTTCATAAATGTTACCATGCATATATCCTTTCAGAACAACTTTGCCTGTAGATTTGCTTACAACTTCACAGTGTTCTTCAAAGAAATCCACATGATAACCTCTATCACAGATTTGACTCACACTCAGCAGATTATGTTTATGTCCTGAGACCAGAGCTACTTTTTCAATGATGACATTCTCAAGATTGATATTGCCATATCCCAGAGTTTTTCCAATGTTGCCATCTCCATAAGAAACACATGGGTCAGCTTTCTCCACAAAGTCTGATAGCAGGGCTTTATTTCCAGTCAATGTCCTGAACATCCACTGTCAAGAACTAGGATGTTCTTCCTGTTGCCCTGCAATCACAAAGACCACTAATGATTAGTTTTAAGGACCCAGACTTGCTTGGATCCTTTGGCCTTTTTAAGTTTGTTAACATTTGCAGCGGATTTAGCATCAGAGTTTATGTTAACAGTTTTCTTATCAGTATTTACAATATCAGACTTTGCATCAGAACTTATACTAGAAGGAATAATGCTAACTTTCTTTACAGAAGCTTTTATTTGATAATAATCATAGTACAAACTATGATATTTCTTACAAGTATAAATGGAATGCCATAAACTACCACAATGAAAACAAGGATTTTTTGGCTTATATCTAACAGACTGACTTTTAACTCCTGATTTTGAAGGTAAGGAGTTTATATTCTTATTCTTCCTACAAAAAGAAGCCAGATGGTTAGAATTTCCACAGTTATGACATGTTTTTCTAGGAGCATTAGGAATAGGCTTATAATTGTTACTTTTGTTCACACCTTCCTTTCCATTCCTATTTTTCCTAGGTGACTTTACCTTGTTTACATTCTTAACATCTTTCAGCTTATGCTTAAGTTGCTTCTTTGTCATTAAGCCTATGTTAACTTCAGTTGGCTTATCCTGTTTAGGTTTGTCAGAAGTTACTTTCTCCTTAACTTCTGATTTATCAATATCAGACTTTGCAGTTACAAACTTAACAGGATTTACCTTTAGTTTTTGTTTAACAACTATAGGCTCAGTTTCTACAGTTCCCTTACTGTTCTTACCATCTCCATAACCTAAGCCCTTTTTCCAGTTTCCACTACTAAGAATATCCTGAGTTGCCTTACCAGAGTTAGTCCAAGTCCTGACAATCTCTCTTTCCTTTTCTAACTCAGTTTTTAGAGATTCATTCATTTTTAACACTTCATCCCTAACATAAACGGCATCATCTCTATCTTTCTGAGTTTGATGGAACATGACTAACTCTTTTTCTAAATAACCGTTCCTCTTTTTATAAGCAAGATTTTCAGAAGTTAATCTTTCACATGTTAAATTTTGATCTTTATAACTAATGAACATGGTTTTAAGATATCTTCTTAACTCAGTAATATCATCAGTATGAAAGGCATAAGTAGTTTGAGGTACCTTTAAGTCAGCAGTATCAGAACTGCTATCAGTATTTTCCTTCAAGGCATAGTTTTCCTCATTCTCAGAATCTGAAGCATCTGACCAGCTTTTCCTCTTTGTGACAAGAGCCTTGCCTTTGTCACTTTTCCCTTTTCTGCAATCTGGAGATATATGGCCTTTCTCACCACAGTTGTAGCATTTAACATTTGAGTAATCTCCTCTGTCAGACTTTCCTCCTTTGCCTTCAGATTTTCTGAAACCTTTCTTTTCAGAACTTGCACCTTTCCTGGAAAACTTCTTTCCTCTTCTGAATTTCCTGTATGCAATCTTTGTGATTCCTTTCTCCATAAGAGCACGCAGCTTCATCATCTCCTCATCATGGTCCATCTCAGGTATACTTTCAGTTTCTGAGTCATCATCACTATCAGAACTTGATGACTCAGTATCAGACTTTGTGATGAGAGCTTTTTCCTTGCCTTTTCTTGAGGCAGCTACTTTGGGCCTTTCCTCATCAGCCACAAAGGCAACTGTTCTTGACTTTCTTCCATTCCTCTTGCTTCTTTGTTCCATCTCAAGTTCATGAGTCTTGAGCATCCCATAAATTTCATCAAGAGTTGTTTCATCAAGATTATAGTTGTCTCTTATTATTGTGGCCTTCAAATCCCATCTTTCAGGAAGAGCTAACAGGAACTTAAGATTTGAATCTTCAATATCATACTCTTTGTCAACTAGTGACTAATCATTCAAGAGTTTGACAAATCTGTCATATAAATCAGTTAATGACTCATCAGGCTTTGAGTCAAAATGCTCATACTCTTGAGTGAGTATTGTCTTCTTGTTCTTCTTGATTGAATCAGTTCCCTGACACCTTGTTTCCAAAGCATCCCATATCTCTTTTGCAGTCTTGCAGTTAATTACCCTGTTTGACATGACATTATCAATGGCACTATGCAGCAAGTGTCTTACCTTTGCATCCTTTGCAATCGATGAGATATCTTCAGCAGTGTAATCACTTTTCTCCTTTGATACAGACTTTGCTGGCTGTCCTGCAACTTCCACAGAGAGTTTGGTTGGCATATGTGGTCCTTCATAAATCCTATCGAGATATTCTGGATCTGTAGCTTCCAGAAATATAGCCATCTTCACTTTCCATATGGAATACTCAGAAGGTTTTAACATGGGAACTCTTATAGTCTCATATCGACTATGAGTTACAGTTTTTGGAGGTTCTTCAGTTTTGGTGGGCTTGGTTGGAGTTTCTTCTTCAGACATGATTGATTTTGGATCTTAAACTGTTTGTGTGTTAGCAGAAGGCTCTGATACCACTTGTTAGGTCACACACACTGTAGAAGGGGGTTGAATACTATATTTAGCACAATCAAATCGAATATAAGAACTTAAGTAACTGAAAATAGATTTTATTCAACACAATAAACTCTGTTACAATATGGAACTATCCTCTTTCAGTGATGAACAAATTATCACGAGAGCTGCTAGAGTCACAAAGAATAATAACTTCGATAATCGTAACACTTATAGTGTAAACTCTATGTCTGTGTTTATATACTACACAGTTACAAGATAATCTTCTAATTGATATGGAATATAATTCTGCTTCCTAAAATATATCAACTAATTATCTTTTCTTCCAAGTATTCTATTCTTCATAGAATTCCTTCTTCATGCACAATTCTTTCTGTCTTAGTCTCGATCTTCTTTCCTTTTAATCAGCCGCCTGCTTTATCTGAAAGTCATCTTAAGTCCTGATATTATCTCCTGATAAATATCTTCTGAACCTTAAGTTCTGATAACTTAAGTTCTGATATCTTAAGTTCTGTCTTCAGTATAAGTGCTGATTTCCAGTTAAGTACTGATTTGTCCTGTTATGTAAGATCTGAAAACTAAACACAAATCATATTACACATGACATTATCAAATATATCTAACAAACCTTAAGTGCAACATGTCTTACTTTTGGTCCTTTCCTCCTGCTTCTTTACTCCATCATCAGTTCATGAGTCTTCAACATATCATAGATCTCATCTAGAGATGTATCATCTAGATCATAATTGTCCCTTATTGGTGTGACTTTCAAGTCCCACTTTTCAGGGAGTGCAAGAAGAAACTTCAAGTTAGAATCTTTAGGATCATATTCCTTGTTTACCAGTGACAAGTCATTTATCAGCTTTTGAAACCTATCACAGATTTCAGTCCAGGAATCATCAGCTTTTGAGTCAAAGTGTTCATACTCTTGAGTAAATATGGTTCTTTTATTCTTCTTGATAGCAGTGGTGCCTTGAAACTTTACCTCCAAATCATCCCAATTTGTTTTGGCAGTTTTGCATCCAATAACCCTATTTGACATGACACTGTCAAGACTGCTATGTAAAATATGTCTTAGTTTTGCATCTTTCATAATACATGAAAGATCCTCAGGAATATAGTCCTTTTTATCTTTATCAATCATCTTTTCTTCTTGGCCAGCAAAAGTAACAACTATTTCATTGGCTTGTGATGACCATAATAGATCCTGTTCAGATATTCAAGATATGTTGCTTCTAGACATATAGCCATATTTACCTTCCAAATTGGATATTCATGAATCTTCAGAATTGGTACCTTGATGGCCTCATATATGCTCATGTTGTGATTGATATTTTGAGTGACTTGTGGTGGATGTGGGGGATTTTGTTGAGGTTCTTTGTCTGCCAATTGATTTTAGATCTTAAAGTATTTGTATATCAACAACAAACTATGATACCAATTGTTAGGTCCTTAAACAAAACTGTAATGGGGGTGAATACAGTTTATGCAAACAAATTGAATTAAGTACTCAACATAATGATATAGATTGACTGATAAAAACTGATTACAAAATTACTCTCTCAAAGGATGAACAATAATCCTTGAGAGCTGCTAGGTTATATAAAAGATATATCAATTCGTGACACATATAGTGTAAAGCTAATTTGTGCTTATATACTGCACAGCTTCACAATCAATAAGGAATCATATTCTATTACAATAAGGAATCCTAAAACATATCCATGTATTGATTGCTACAATAAGTAAAGTCCTACACCGACATGTATTTAGCAAATCTTTTCTTCTTCGGTATCTCCTGACTTTCAACTGAAGTGAACAAATGTTGATGTCAAATACTGATCAGCAAATGCAGATGACAAGTGCTGATGACGTCACCTCTAAAAAACTCTGATATCAAATATTGATAAATAAACTCTGGTAGTTTATATGCTGATATCATCAATTTCTTCTAACAGTATAGTATAGATAAGATGGTTCTATATTGAAGAAAGTATTATATATCTATATTTATACTATCTATTAGGGGGTGTACGTGGTGCAGTTTGGTTTAGTTGGAGGGTTAAAATCAAACCAAACCGTAATTTGCAATTTTCTAATATATACATCCGCAACCAAACCGTTAGTATATAAAAACCAATCAAATTCACCCATGTAATTGCGGTTGGTTGCGGTTCAACCGCTCAAATAATTAAAAAAAGCTAACTTCAATAAATATTGCATATGCAAAAATATAAGGCTTTACAAAAGAAATTCAATAAGTCTGAAAATTTAATTAGCTTAAATGATAAATAAATTTAATGGTTTAGTGACATATTACAAAAAAAACTAATTATCGATAATAAAAGTTAATGCAAAACTATCATGACTTTATTTATATTGGGCCGAGTCAAATTTTCAATACTTGAGTAATTTTATTTATATGTATATTTTAAATAATTTTTAAAAATATATTAGGTTTAATAATATTCAGTTGCGGTTGAATTTTCTCAGTTTTTAAAATAATGAATTCGCAACCAAACCGCAAATTAACGGTTATTTAAAATTTCATCCACAACCACCCGCGTTTTACGGTTATCCATAATATGTGGATCAGTTACGGGTGGTTTTTGCGGTTGATGCGGTTGAGCGGATTGAATGTTCAGCTCTCCTTTCTATACTATAATAACCAGAATATGAAATATTTTGGTTATTAAAAATAAAAATAAATAGCTCTATACACATGATAAATTACTAAATTGCTAAAATACTTAGATATAGTCTCCTAATCCCGTTAAACTACGATCAAAGTTTATCATATAATAACCTAAATGTAGTATATTTTGTTTCAATGTTTATCCCAATATTTTGATTATTTAAAATAAAAATAAATAGTAGTATATAAACTGATAAATTGCTAAATTACTTAGATATAGTCTCATTATCCCGTTAAATTCCGATCAAAATTTATCCTACTAAACCATAACTTCTCCCTAATTCTTTTTATTAGAAATATATAATTATTATATAATTATAATAATATATTAAAATTATTATATAATTGGATAAATAAAAATTTAAAATATTTGAATATTAACGGAAACCGTGCATTGCACGAAATTTAAGATAGTATTTATAATATAGGGGGTCATTGAAACATTTTATTCCTTATAAAATTATTAAAATACCCCTCATAATTATACATATTAATAACTTTTCATTTAATATACACGTTTGTATTACAACTAATATGCATGTTTTCATTAGTCTAACTCATTATTACATATATTTATTACTATTTCATCATTTAAAATAATTTATTACTATATATAATTACATCTATCTTAATATATCTTCAACTTGAACATGATTTTAACATAATTTTAAAAATTTATTATTTTAAGTGAATATATTAAATACAAAGACTATTTTTTTTTAAAGTAGGTTAAAGAACACACTTTTTATTCAAACTCTTAACTCAAAATTGAGGGGGGGAATCAAGATATTGCTCCAGCAGACTCTTTAAACCCACTGTTAACTTTAAGAGTCTCATCTCTGTGCTCAATTTTAAGAGTCAAATTTCCCTCTTATAACATCTCCAACCGTCTTCTAGTTCGCTCTTAAGTATAATATAAATAATGTTACACTTAGCAAGTTATTGCATATATTTTCGTGTCTACTCCCAATAATTCTCTTTATCTTGACTCCCACGTTATATAATATTTGTATTTGAAATTTCTCAATAACAATAATTTAAATGAAAATATGGGCAAGTAAATATTTTATTAATAAAAAAATAAATTAAGAGCCATGTAGTGTCTTTTAAAATAGAGTAGAGAGAAGAGACGCCTAAGGATTAAGAGTCATGATAGGGATAAATAAATCCTGATGGCGTAATTAAATATTACAGTAATTATACAAGATTTGGGCTGTTAGACCCAATAAGAAGATGTATGATATTCAGACCAAAAAGGTTAACACATTGATCAGGCCTGATGGACCAGATCAGGCCTGATGGAACAAAGAAGGCCCAAAACCCTGATTATTAATTAATTTCATAATTAATTAATAAGGAAGAAAAACAGCTATTAAGATAAGTCCTAGTGGGGATATAAATCCTTGTAGATTGGACTCCAAGGAACCTCATAGGATAAGGAATCAGCTTCCTACCTCCTAGGACTCCAAAGTCCATTCTAATTCAGAGACTTAACCACCAAGTCTCCTATACCAAGTCTAATTTAAGGACTCCCAACATCTATATAAGGGGCCTCACCCCACAGATCAGAACTACGTTTTTTGACTTGATCCTTGACAATCAGCAAGGTACGTAGGCATCTTGTTAAGGCAGATTGAGTCACGAAACACAAGAGCAGTCAAATCGAGCCTCGAAGCTCACGTTCCTTAGTAATAAATACATCAATCATATATCTTAGTTTTTAATCCATAACATTTGGCGCCGTCTGTGGGAAAGCACAACAACAACCATGGCGGAACACGGAGAACAATTAGAGCTCTGGAGGAAGGAACACCATCGGGGACTACACAGGTGATTTCATCAACCATGGAGATACCTCCTCATTCAACTTATGCACATACCCAAGGGGAAGCCCAGACAGGGGCAACTCAACCTCAGCCACAAGGGACGATTCCCCCGACTATTTAAGGTACGAATCCCCAAGTTCAACAACTACATGCACCTGTGAACTCTTGACCCATTGGATACGAGTATTCAACTGTTGTGACCACTAACCCCCTTATGGGATGCCCCTTCACCCTGAGGTGGGAGGAAGTGGACATGCTGGACGGAGTGAAGCACGAGGGAGATGCGCCCCCTACATACGAGGTTTGGCTCCTATCCCTGAGGATCAGGAGTTTTCTGGTCCTTACACTGAGAGAGACTCTGAATCTTCGGATGATGAAGTAGCCCCAAGAAGAAGACGTGCTGGCAAAGAATCGATGGTTGATGGAAGCCAACGTCCTCAAAGCACCCCAGGGACAAACTCCCAAGAAGTGCAGGAAAGGATCAGGGCTCATGAGGCTGAGATTCAAAGGCTGAGGCGCGACTTGGAGGCGCACCAGACTACCAGACCCCCACTACCTCCCAGGAGAAATCCTCCTCCTGTCATAGACCTGGATGGTCCAGTACGGAGAAGGGCTGTTGTCCCAAGGGCTGATCCAAGCAATCTTCTTCCCCTTGGAGATCCTGATGATCCTACTCCGCCCTTCACTGAAGAAATAATGAATGCCCATATCTCAAGGAAGTTCAAGATGCCCACTATCAAAGCTTATGATGGCACGGGAGATCCCGCTAATCATGTTAGGACATTCTCTAATGCACTGCTGTTGCAGCCCGTGAATGACGCTATTAAGTGTCGGGCCTTCCCTCAAACCCTGTCGGGTATGGCTCAAAGGTGGTATAGTCGCTTGCCCCCAAACTCTATTGGGTCGTTCAGAGAATTAAGTCAGGCTTTTATTAAGCAATTCATCAGCGGAAGAGTTCACGAGAAAAATTCAGCATCTCTTATGAGCATTGTGCAGGGAACAAAGGAATCCTTGAGAGACTACCTGAATCGTTTCATAAAGGAGGCTTTAAAAGTCCCAGACCTTGATGATAAGGTAGCCATGATAGCACTGCAGCAAAGAACTAGAGATGAGTTTTTTAAGATGTCCTTGGCCAAACGTCCCCCTGAAAGCATGTTGCAGCTCCAAGATAGGGCAGGGAAGTATATCAAGGTAGAAGAAAGCATGAGGAAGACCGTAGTGAGTAATGATCCCACTGGAGGCAAGAAGCGGAAAACTGATCTGGAGTATATCGCTAAGGACAAGTATCCTAGAACCGAACAAAACCCCGATTTAAACCCCAAGAAGGGAGGACCTGGGCAAAAGTTCACTGAATATGCTAAACTGAATGCTCCTAGAAGCCAGATCCTGATGGAAATCGAAAAAGATCAAGATATTCGTTAGCCTAAGCCCTTGAAGGCTGATCCTGCCAAGCTAGATAAGAGCAAGTATTGCAGATTTCACAAAGATGTTGATCATGACACCGATGAGTGTAGACAACTGAAAGATGAAATAGAGTTCTGAAAGGAATATGTCCTAAGTCCAATCATGTATTAGGATTTAGGAATAACTCTTTATGTAATCTGTTTTGATTTCATTGATATTAATAAAAGACTTGTTTTGTTTTTATTATGGGCTTTATCTATTTAAGTGTTTAAATAAGATATACCACAGTTTAGAGTAAAGCTTTTTATGGATTATGATGAGATCATAATAGTGAGACCTAAAAAGATGATAACTCTAAACTTAAATAGTTCCTGGTCATAGGATTACTAACTGGTAATTAATAATCCGCAAAGATCGGTACATACTATGCTTGCTTCATTATGAAGGATGTCTGTTCTCATAGACATTTGTGTGGTGACACTATAGCTAGTATGTAGGTGCTTATTATAGAATAAGTTCACTGAACATGACTCGCACAGCTGAACAACTGATGGAGTTCACTCACGTGTCAGCAGTTGTTCACTTAGTGATAGTTGTACAAGTATCCTTAGACTTGAGGTCATCATAGTCATCTTGTGTACACTGAACTATGCTTTGGTTTAGTTCTTAGTCTCCAGGGACAATTATTAGGGCTCTTCTGGGTATAGGAATTTGTACACGAAGATAGTGTATGATCAATAAAGGATCTACCCCTTCCAGTGAAGGAAGCAAATGTTCAAGGCTGATCCACTTATGCTAGTTCAGGAATCTCTGGCCAGAGTGAATGAAATTAGAAAGGAGTTTCTAATTTGCATAGAACTACGCATAGTAAATGGTAAGCAAGTGATTAAATTAGATAGGCTTGACACGAGATCCATGCCTTGTATTTAATCGGGACATTGTAGGGTAGAAGGAGTTTATTGTACGGTAACTATTCACTGACAGGTTCTTGGTATTCTAAGCAGTGAATTCATATTATCCGGATAGTCGCGATATGTTGAGAAGCATCACTCACGATGTAGAATAAATATGATTAATTAATTAATCATATTTAATAAATTAGAGAATTTATATAAATAATGATAAAATAGTTTTATTATTATTTATTTCTACTATCGGCTTAATATTGAACCTACAGGGTCACACCATAAAAGAGAATGATTTTATAGTGGAGGAATTAATTAATAATGGCTAATAATTATTTATTTGTGAAATAAATAATTAATTGGCAAAATTTAATAATTGATTAAATGAGATTTAATTGATTATAAATTAATTAAGAAAAGTTCTTAATATTATTAATTAAGGATTTAATTTTTGGAAATTAAATCAAGAAAGAGAATTATTTCTAAAGTGTTTAGAAAAAGGATTAATAATTAAAAGGTGTTTTAATTATTAATGAGAATAATAAATGGGATAATAATAACAATATTTATGGGAAAATTTCAGCTGAAAATTTTGCCTATAAATACACTATTATAGACCCTAATTTTATTCTAACCAACACAAAAACCCAAAAAGTTTGGAAAACCCAATTCTCTCCACCTCCTTCCTCCTCCTAAAAGTCGTTTTCTTGGTGGATACCGGTGGAGTGCTTCACACTTGAGGAGCAACTGCTAAGGATCTCTGATCGTTGTCTCCGAATTATTTTTAAAGGTTAGATTCGATCCCTCGAATTTTTATTCACGATTTATATGCTTTTATTTGGATTTTGTGTGTGTAAAAGTGTTTTTCCACGCCCCGCTGCGATTAAAAATCCAACAATGGTATCAGAGCATAGGTTGTATGCATATAGATCTGTGGTAAAAATTTTAGAATTTTATGTGCTTGTATGAATTAATTATGATTTTTACAAGTTATATTATGGATTAATTTTGCCTGATGAGAAATCGTTTCTCAGAATAATTTTGATTGTTGATCTGGGTTCTACAAGTGTTGTAGATCGTCTGGGTATTTTTTTTATAATTTGAGGATGTATAGATATTTATTATGAATTTTTGAAGTTCAAGCAATTAAATTCGTAATTAAATAAATAAATATATGTGTATATAGTATATATATATATATTTGTATTGCTGCATCTGTTGTACTGCATATCTGTACTGTTAATTGCTGCTGCACGGTAAAAGAGAAGCACAGAGAAGACAGGTACAGGCGCACGGAATTCTAGAAAAGGCGGCGACTGATAACAGGACAAAGGACCGCGCGTCGACCACGCGCGCGTGGGGATCACGCGCTGGCGTGCCACGCGCGGCGCGTGGAAGACACGCGTTGGTGACGTCATGCTGACGTGATGCTGACGTCATCAGATGACGTCATGCTGACGTCAGCATAGGGGTTAGGGGCGCGTGAGGCGCGTGGGCGCATGAGGCGCGCGTGGGGGAGGTCTGACACGCGCCTGACAGCGCGTGTGCGCGTGGCGGCGCGTGGGGAACCTTCTCGGGGCGCGTGAGGGCGCGTGTGAGCTCAGAATTGGGCAATTTTGGTGCCGTTGGATTCGTCTTTTCGAGACGCTTCTAATGGTATATTATATGATATTTTATGAAATTGTTTCGAACTGTTTATAGCTAACAGAAGTGTTTTTAAGCTGTTTTAACTGTTTAAATTGCTTTTAAATACTTCATGTGATACATAGAGATGTATAATGCTTAGACTAATGTGCTAGATGATGTAACATGCCTACCTTGATGTTTATTCATGTTGATATATGTGATATATGCTTAGTTTATCATGCGATGATAGATTTAGGTGAACTTAAATAAATATAAGGCGTTTGTTAGACAACCTAGTATAGTGAAATTGTTTCATAACCTTAAGAATAATATTATGAATACAATCATGAGATTCTTGTGTTTGTGAAACACGTAATTGAATATGAATTTTCGATATGAGAGAAAGGATGATTCTGTCAACAACAGATTTCTATCTGTAAGAAAGGGTTATTAAGTGACGACTCTTGACAATGCTCCACCCGATCTGGGAATCATCTGATTATTGATTATTGATTTGAAATATTTAATTTAAAAGGAAGAATTTCTTTATAATATGATTATGATTGTAACATAATATAATCCCTCTAAAATTAAATAATATCAAGTAGTAATTGGCCAATGATACAACGGGCTTGTGTCGGTCATAGCCTTCCAACATGATAGAAAAGTAGTTCTTATTTTTGAATCATTGTCGGTTCGTGCTACAGCCGAGGGCTTTGATTTCGAAATAAGAAATACTTGTCTATTACATAGAGATGTGTACATTGAATAAGAATCTAAAGGTCGGTACGTGCTACAGCCGTGGGCCTTTGGGGACTGATTCAACTGTACGGAATGTTGGGTTTGACTTGACTTAGAATATTGAGTTTGTCGTGCTACAGCCGAGACTCAATTATTCAAGAGGCTAAAGTTTGATTAGGGAATAACATGAGATATAATTGACAAGAGTTGTCTGCCTATTGAACATTGCATGGTGGTTCGTGCTACAGCCGGGGTTGTGTAATGGAATGTAGGATCCCTATTCCCACTAGCATTATGAATGCTTAATTTTTCACGTAGGGGGTTGAATAAATTAGGAAAACTAGTGGGAGCCACTTATGAATAAAGACCCGATTCATATAGTGTTTTGAAATGAAATCGAATATTTGCTAAGTGTTGTTATGTGTTTATCATTTACAGATTTACTTTGTACGTTATGTCTTCTGCACTATCACTCAGGAGCATACTAGATGCTCACAAATTGACTGGTCCTAATTATACTGACTGGCTTCGAAACTTGAGAATTGTTCTCAGGATTGAGAAGCTGGAATACGTGATTGACTCACCTAAGCCTACTGAACCTGCTAGCGATGCGCATAATGATGAACATGTTGTATATCGTAAGTGGATAGATGATGCAAATGTTGCTCAATGCATCATGCTAGCTTCCATGAACATTGAGCTACAGAAGTAACATGAGCATATGGATGCTCACACAATCCTCATGCATCTACAAGAGTTGTATGATGTGGCGGGGAGGACAGCTCGATATGAGATATCGAAGGAGCTGTTCGGGTGTAGGATGTCTGAGGGATCATCTGTGAATGACCATGTACTTAAGATGATCAATTTGATTGAACGTCTTGGACAACTTGGTTTTGCCATGGATGGGGAGCTGAGCCAAGACTTGGTCTTGCAATCACTTTTGAGTTCGTTCTCGCAGTTTGTTGTGAACTTTCACATGAATAAGTTGGATGTCAGCCTGCCTGAACTCCAAAACATGTTGAAGACTGCGGAATCGAATTTTTCCCCTAAGAAAAGTTCTGTTCTTCTAATTGGTGAAGGTTCCAATCCTAAGAAAAGGAAGAGGAACCCTTCCAAGAAGAAGAAAGTAGGTGAGAAAACGCCGGTTCCACCAAAAGCTGAAGACCCCAAGAGCAAAGTTGTTTGCTTTCACTGTAACAAGGTGGGGCACTGGAAGAGGAACTGCAAGGTTTACCTTGCAGAATTGAAGAAGAAGAAGGGTAGTGAGACTACCGCTTCTGATTCAGGTATGTTCATGATAGAAGTGAATATGTCATTTCTACTTGGGTATTAGATACTGCCTGTGGTTCTCATATCTGCAATTTGTTGTAGGGACCAAGGAGAAGTAGGACTCTTGAGGAAGAGGAGGTGATTCTACTGATGGAAATGGAGCAAGAGTTGCTGCTGAAGATGTAGAATCATTTCATTTACATATGCCTACGGGCAAGACTATTGTTTTAAATAATTGTTATTTTGTTCCCTCGATTGTGAGGAATATTATTCCCATGTTAGACTTGGCTGGATTTTCATTTATTATTGAGAATAATGAATGTTCTATTCTTAGAGATAATATTCTTTATGGACGTGGTGCTTTAAATAATGGTCTGTATATATATGTGACATAATTTGCTTCAGATTGAACAAACTAATAAAAGAAAAGGGATGATGAAAATCTCACTTTATAGTGGCACTGCAGTCTCCATTTAGTAGACATGGAGAGAGGGCTGCAAATTTGCTAGGAATGGTACACACAGATGTATGTGGACCAATGTCTAAGCAAGCCATGGGTGGATTTTCATACTTCATTACTTTCATAGATGATAGATCTGGATTCGGATATGTGTTTGATGAAACACAAGTCTGAGGCCTTTGAAAAGTTCAAAGAATATAAGTATGAAGTGGTGAAACAACCAAACATAGTATTATAACTCTTCGATCAAATCGAGGTGGTGAATACTTTAATGGAGTGTTTCTAGATTATCTCAAAGTAAATGGTATAGTCTCCCAGTGGACTCCTCCAGATTAGTATATGAAAGGAGAAATCGAACTTTGTTAGACATAGTTCGGTCCATGATGAGCTATGCAAATCTTCCAGTATTCCTATGGGGTTATGCATTGGAAACCTCAGCATATTTACTGAATAATGTGCCTTCCAAATCTGTTCCTCAAACTCCGTATGAGATATGGAAAGAAAGAAAACCGAGTCTTAAACACGTTAAGATTTGGGGATGTCCAGCTTATGTCAAGAAAGTTGACCCAGATAAGATGGAATATCGATCCGTAATATGTAGTTTTGTGGGATATCCTAAAGAGACTTCAGGGTATTACTTTTGCACCGATCATCGGGTGTTTATCTCCAGACATGCTACCTTCTTTGAAAAGGAGTTTATCCTTGAAGGAAACAGTGGGAGCAAAATTGAACTTGATGAAGTTCAAGAAGCATAAACTACTACGGATCAAGTGGAAACACCTGTTCTGACTGAATAACCTTTTGTGGAACAGCCCATTCATAGATCAGGGAGAGTGTCTCACCAACCTGAGAGGTATTATGGCCTTGTCATTGAGAATGACAATGAGTTGTCGATCATTGATGATGACGACCCTGTGACCTATAATGAGGCTATGAGTATTGTTGACTCGGAGAAATGGCATAGTGCCATGAAATCCGGAATGGAATCTATGTATACGATATACGTAAGAATGATTAGAGCAGATGGCCAGGTGGAGACCTTTAAGGCCAGGCTTGTGGCAAAAGGATTTAAACAAAGGCAATGGATTGACTTTGATGAAACCTTTTACCTGTAGCCCTGTTAAAATCAGTTCGGATTTTGCTTGCGATTGCTGCTTACTACGACTATGAGATCTGGCAATTAGCCAGATGGTTTTCTTTCCAAGAGAAATGAAAACCTAGTGTGTAAGCTACTACAAACCATATATGGTTTAAAGCAAGCTTCTCGAAAGATGGAACATTCGTTTTGATGAGACAATCAAAGAGTTTGATTTTATCAAAAACGCAGATGAACCATGCGTCTACAAAAGGGTTAGTGGGAGCGCGGTAACATTTCTTGTATTGTATTGAATTAGAGTTGACACACATAACAACATAGCAGACCCACTCACAAAGCTACTTTATGAAAGTCACTTTGATCGTCATAAAGACAAGATGGGTATTAGATACCAGAGTGATTGGCTTTAGTACAAGTGGGAGATTGAAAGGAATATGTCCTAAGTCCAATCATGTATTAGGATTTAGGAATAACTCTTTATGTAATCTGTTTTGATTTCATTGATATTAATAAAAGACTTGTTTTGTTTTTATTATGGGCTTTATCTATTTAAGTGTTTAAATAAGATATACCATAGTTTAGAGTAAAGCTTTTTATGGATTATGATGAGATCATAATAGTGAGACCTAAAAAGATGATAACTCTAAACTTAAATAGTTCCTGGTCATAGGATTACTAACTGGTAATTAATAATCCGCAAAGATCGGTACATACTATGCTTGCTTCATTATAAAGGATGTCTGTTCTCATAGACATTTGTGTGGTGACACTATAGCTAGTATGTAGGTGCTTATTATAGAATAAGTTCACGAAACATGACTCGCACAGCTGAACAACTGATGGAGTTCACTCACGTGTCAGCAGTTGTTCACTTAGTGATAGTTGTACAAGTATCCTTAGACTTGAGGTCATCATAGTCATCTTGTGTACACTGAACTATGCTTTGGTTTAGTTCTTAGTCTCCAGGGACAATTATTAGGGCTCTTCTGGGTATAGGAATTTGTACACGAAGATAGTGTATGATCAATAAAGGATCTACCCCTTCCAGTGAAGGAAGCGAATGTTCAAGGCTGATCCACTTATGCTAGTTCAGGAATCTCTGGCCAGAGTGAATGAAATTAGAAAGGAGTTTCTAATTTGCATAGAACTACGCATAGTAAATGGTAAGCAAGTGATTAAATTAGATAGGCTTGACACGAGATCCATGCCTTGTATTTAATCGGGACATTGTAGGGTAGAAGGAGTTTATTGTACGGTAAATATTCACTGACAGGTTCTTGGTATTCTAAGCAGTGAATTCATATTATCCGGATAGTCGCGATATGTTGAGAAGCATCACTCACGATGTAGAATAAATATGATTAATTAATTAATCATATTTAATAAATTAGAGAATTTATATAAATAATGATAAAATAGTTTTATTATTATTTATTTCTACTACCGGCTTAATATTGAACCTACAGGGTCACACCATAAAAGAGAATGATTTTATGGTGGAGGAATTAATTAATAATGGCTAATAACTATTTATTTGTGAAATAAATAATTAATTGGCAAAATTTAATAATTGATTAAATGAGATTTAATTGATTATAAATTAATTAAGAAAAGTTCTTAATATTATTAATTAAGGATTTAATTTTTGGAAATTAAATCAAGAGAGAGAATTATTTCTAAAGTGTTTAGAAAAAGGATTAATAATTAAAAGGTGTTTTAATTATTAATGAGAATAATAAATGGGATAATAATAATAATATTTATGGGAAAATTTCAGCTGAAAATTTTGCCTATAAATACACTATTATAGACCCTAATTTTATTCTAACCAACACAAAAACCCAAAAAATTTGGAAAACCCAATTCTCTCCACCTCCTTCCTCCTCCTAAAAGTCGTTTTCTTGGTGGATACCGGTGGAGTGTTTCACACTTGAGGAGCAACTGCTAAGGATCTCTGATCGTTGTCTCCGAATTATTTTTAAAGGTTAGATTTGATCCCTCGAATTTTTATTCACGATTTATATGCTTTTATTTGGATTTTGTGTGTGTAAAAGTGTTTTTCACGCCCCGTTGCGATTAAAAATCCAACAAGTTCCTCATTCAAAAAGGAAGATTGAATAAATACACTGGAGAAGGGGGGATAGGAATAACAATGGAAGGAAGAACTTTAAAGATTGTAGGAGGGACCAAGACGATCAGGGGCGGAACCCCCAGCCTAGAGGACCGGTTATAAACACAATTTACGGAGGGCCGCGACCTCGAGGGCCTGTGATAAACACAATCTTTGGAGGACCAACTGCTGCTGGATTATCCAGAAACTCCAGAAAAGCATATACTAGAGAGGTTATGCATATTGTTGGAGAAGCCCCGAAGAGGGCCAGGACAGAAGTAACATTGGCTTTTGATGATTCTGACCTAGAGGGTGTGAAATTTCCTCATGACGACCCACTGGTCATAACACCGATAATAGGAAATAGCCCGGTCAAGAGAGTTCTTGTGGATAATGGTGCTTCAGTGGATATCTTGCTCCATGACGCCTTTCTAGGGATGGGATATAACGACTCCCAATTGACCCCAACCGACATGCCGATATATGGATTTGCGGGAGTAGAATGTCCTGTGGAAGGGATAATCAAGTTGCCAACCACCATAGGTCAGGAACCAAGGCAAGCAACACAGATGTTGGACTTTGTGGTGGTAAAGGCTAGTTCAACTTATAATGCTATCATGGGAATAACAGGGATACATGTCTTCAAGGCAGTCCCTTCTTCCTACCATTCAGTTATGAAGTTTTCCACCCGAAATGGGATTGGTGAAGAGAGAGGAGATCAAAAAATGGCTAGAAGCTGTTATGTAGCCTTCTTGAGGGCAGATGGAGTTGGGGGGCAGGTTCTTCCTATTGAAGATATGGATATCCGAGAGAATGATGAGAAACGAGGAAAGCCAGCAGAAGACTTGGTTTTGATTTCTTTAGCCCCCGAGAATCCTGAGAGGATGACTTTCATTGGAGCCACACTTGAGGAGCCCCTTAGAGGGAAGTTGGTGAGATTTTTGCAAGAAAATAGTGATGTGTTCGCATGGTCAGCAGCTGATATGCCAGGCATAGACCCGGAGCTGATTACTCACAAGTTAAACGTGGACCCAAACCGGAAGACATTGAAACAAAAAAAAACTTTGCCCCAAAAAGACAAGAGGCTATAAAACAGGAAGTACAAAAGCTCTTAGAGGCTGGTTTTATTGAGGAGATTCAATTTCCGGAATGGTTAGCAAACCCTGTAATGGTGAAGAAGGCCAATGGAAAGTGAAGGATGTGTATAGACTTCACTGATCTGAGTGATGCATGCCCTAAAGACTGTTTTCCGTTGCCAAGAATTGATACTTTGATTGATGCCACTGCTGGGCATGAGATGCTGAGCTTCATAGATGGATTTAGCGGATACAATCAGATTAAGATGCACAAGGATGACATTCCAAAGGTATCATTCATCACTGACTTTGGTGTTTATTGTTATCTTGTTATGGCATTTGGTCTTAAGAATGCAAGAGCCACCTATCAAAGGTTGGTAAATAAAATTTTTAAGGATCTTATTGGTAAGACTATGGAAGTCTATGTTGATGACATGTTAGTCAAGAGTCTAGTAAAGACTGATCATATAACCCATTTGAGGGAAGCTTTTGAGGTCCTGAGGTACCACAAGATGATGTTAAATCCTACAAAGTGTGCTTTCAGAGTAGGATCTGGAAAATTTTTGGGATTGATGGTCTCCAAGAGAGGGATCGAGGCTAACCCCGATAAAATAAAGGCAATCCTGGACATGGAACCACCAAAAACTGTCAAGGATGTTCAGAAGCTCACAGGAAGGGTTGCTGCGCTGGGACGATTCATCTCCAAGTCAGGAGACAAATGCTTGTCATTCTTCAAGTCACTAAAGAACATCAAGGACTTTGTATGGAATGAGGAAAACCAGAAGGCATTCGAAGAATTAAAGAAGTATATGGCCTAGGCCCCGTTATTGGCCAAGCTAACTTTGAATGAAGTTTTATTCTTGTACTTAGCCGTTTCAGAAAGTGCCTTGAGCGCTGTATTGGTTAAGGAGGAACTGAAAATCCAGAAACCCGTATACTATGTCAGCAAAATTCTGCATGGTGCTGAGTTGAATTATTCAACTATTGAGAAATTTGTTCTTGCCTTGGTGATGGCTTCAAGAAAGTTACGTCCCTACTTTCAGGCTCATCAAATTGAGGTGCTAACAAATCAGCCCCTGAGAAACATCATTCATAGTCCCAAGGCTAGTGGGAGGTTGATCAAGTGGGCAATAGAGCTGGGAGAGTTCGACATTAAGTACAAGCCACGGATTACAATAAAATCCCAGACATTAGCTGACTTCATGGTGGAATGTACCATAGCCACCCAAGAAGTCGGGGGGCAGGGAGATACCATACCTCAAGACAAGGAAGTTGATAATAGGAACAAAGATCAGGATGATAAGGAGAAAGGATATCGGGTTCTCTATTTTGATGGAGCATCAAAAACAAACTCAAGTGGAGCAGGATTGGTTTTACAAAGCCTTGATGGGTTCTTGATTGAGTATGCCATGAAATTAGACTTCCCAACCACAAACAATAAGGTAGAATATGAAGCCCTGATAGCTGGCCTCGGCCTAGCAGGGACACTTAGAGTCAAAAACTTAAAGGTCTGTGGAGACTCGAAGCTGGTCATATCCCAGGTAAAAGGAGAGTTTGAGGCAAGGGATGATACGATGGCTAAGTATGTCCACCTGGTAAGGGCTGTGATGACCCAATTCAATGAATGCCATGTTGAGCACATTCCAAGGGAGGAAAATGCTAAAGCAGATGCATTATCAAAGTTTGCTTCATCCGAGATAGAAGAAAGTTCAGAAAGTGTGTACTTCAGCGTTTTGAAGACAAGGAGCATAGATGTTAAGCTTGTAGCTCCTGTAGGCCTGGGGACGACATGGATAGATCCCATTAAGGCCTACATAAAAACCGATTGGTTGCCAATGATGCTACTGAAGCACGAAAGTTAGCTGTTCGGGCACTAAGGTACTCTTTGATAGATGGGATTATGTACAAAAGATCTTTCGTGGCTCCTTACTTAAGGTGTCTCAGGCCCGATGAGGCACGCTTGGCTCTTGAAGAAGTACATGAAGGTATTTGTGGGCAACACTTGGGGGGCAGGGCCTTGGCTCATAAGATAACCCGTTTAGACTTCTATTGGCCGAAAATGATGGCTGATGCCAAAGAATATGTGAAGAAGTGTGACCGTTGTCAGAAGCATGCACCGGTTGTTAGACAACCCCCGAGATGCTGACCTCTATCAACTCGCCCATCCTCTTTGCTATGTGGGGAATGGATATTCTGGGACCTTTCCTTATGGCCACGGCACAAAGGAAGTTCCTGATTGTAGCCATTGATTATTTCACTAAGTGGATTGAAGCCAAGCCCTTGGCCAAAATCACAACTAAGCAGGTTGCACAATTCCTGTGGGAAAATATTATGTGACGGTATGGAATTCCACGTATCCTAGTCACCGACAACGGAACATAATTTAACAACGAGGAATTCAAGAAGTACTGTGAAGAAAATGAAATTGAGTTACGGTTCACCTCTGTGGCTCACCCACAAGCCAATGGGCAAGCGGAGGTAGCAAATCGAATAATTCTGAATGGACTAAAGAAGAGGATCGAGAAATCGAGAAATAATTGGGTGGATGAGATACTCCCAATACTATGGGCCTATAGGACTACTTGTAGAGTCATGACTGGAGCAACTCCCCTCATGTTAGCATATGGGGCAGAAGCAGTTGTTCCCGTGGAGATATCACATTCCTCTCCCAGGATTCAAGCTTTCAATGCTGAGGAGAATGAGGAAGGACAAAGGTTAGCCCTGGATTTAATTGATGAAGTGCGAGATGAGGCACATGCGAAGATAGTGGAATATCAGAAAAAGGCTTCATTCTACTACAACCTAAGGGTTAAAGAAAGGTTCTTCAAACAAGGTGACCTAGTCTTGAGGAAGATAGAAGCTTCTGGTGTAGGATAGAAAAGGAAGCTTGCCCCAAATTAGGAAGGGCCATACAAAGTCAAGAGCGTTCAAGGTAGAGGAACCTACAAGCTAGAGACTATGGATGGTTTTGAAGTCCCGAGAACTTGGCATGCACAAAACCTGAAGGTTTACTATGTGTAGGGCAACTGAATATGATTCTCACTTGTCAAGATGACAAGTAGGTTGAAAAGCACCTTGAAGCTTTGCTTGCTTAGGATTTATATGTTCTAGTTTTATTTTGAGATTTATTAAGACTCATGTAAGGGATGAATCCCAAACAATTTATGAAAATTCATAAAGTTTTCGAAATATGTTTGAATCTATATGGCAAGGCAAGTAAAACCAAATGCATGAAATGGAAGCATAAAATCCGATAAATAAAGTACATCAAATAAATATTACAAGAGTTTGATAAATAAAGTCTTGAAAATAAGATGAAGTAAATAAGCCACGCAGGGCTGGAAAAGCTCTAAGGAGCTGAGGTGCCCTCGGCATCCATATCGTCATACCCTCCGCTCTCACTAGATGTCTCTATCGTCTCGGAGGAGGAGGAAGAGCTGTCATCCTCAGCAGGTCTGGAAGAAGACTCGGGAGGAGGAAGAAGCGGGTCCTGAGGGACGTGATCCGAGACAACTACTCGAGTACGAAACATCTGTAGCAAAGCCTCATCGTCAGGGCAGACATAGTCCGCCGGGTTAATATCAGGACAAGCCTCGTTCACGGTCCCAAGGGCCGTGTCCCGACCACTCCTAAAAAACCCGGGGAAGACTGAGTCATCCCTAATCCTCATGGATTGGGCAAACTCCTCCGAGTCCAGGTAGTTATCTATAGCTTTATCCTTCTCTGCCCGAAGTACCACCAGCTCGGCGTTAGATTCTCCGAGTTCCACCTCCTTGCGCTTGAACTTTTTCTCTAGAGCAGCATACTTCTTCTGCTGCCTCCTGAGGGCATTGTCGGCCTTGTCAGAAGCCCGCTTCCATGACTCGGTTTGCCTCACAGCGCCTTGAAAATAGGCGTTAGACTGAAATAAAATAATTAACAAAATGTAAGGCAAGAAAATGCTACAAGTAAGATAGATAAGTTCAAAAAAAGAAGAAGGAAGGGGGGCATACCGAAGCCAGAGACTGAGCTCCCATGAGCTTTATCCTCTCAAGATCAGGGGTGGCGACCACATCAGTAAAATCCTTGGGAGTCATGCCATGATAGGACCAATCCCAGGCATGCTTGGTAGATCCCACCATGGTATCCCCTCGGCAGAATCCCCAGAGAGGCTGAAAGGCGCATGTAGCAGCAGCATCAGCAGCAATAATAGGAGCACTGTGGCCCTCAGCTCACTCAGTTGAAGCCTCCCCCATGGGCTCCTTGTGTTTCCTCAAGAAGTTAGGCTCCGTGGCCTTTCCTCGAGTGTCCAGGCCTGCAAGGCGAGCTTTTTTCATTCTAGCAGTCTCTTCCACAGGAGGTACATTGTCCTCATTGATCTCCTTAGCAGCTGCAAAACAAGACAAAAAACAAAATAAGTGGTGTTAATAATGCATGAAATGAAATAAAATTGAGAAGGGAAGAAAAATACCCTGTTGAGAAACAGAGGATAGTCCCACATGAATAAGGGAGAACTCCTCTAGGATAGTCCCACATGAATTAAAAACTTTTCGCAAGTAGCTCTGATGTCATTGAAGGGTTTTTAGCACATAAACGCAGCAAAAACGTAAATTTAAATCTTAAAAAAACCGAAACCCTCCACAGGATACATGCGAAAAATAATATTTAATTCATAGTTCAGTATGTTTACCTTAAGAAGCTTTACGTTAATGGAAAGATGGAGGTCTTTAATGGCGATCCAAAAATGATGAACGGAGATCCTTAGCAGCTGCTCCTCAAGTGTGAAGCACTCCACCGGTATCCACCAAGAAAACGATGTAATGAAGGAGGAGGAGATGGAGAGAATTAGGGTTTTGTAAATCTTTTTGGTTGAGGCAAAAATAGGGTCTATAATAGTATATTTATAGGGAAAATTTTCAGCTGAAAATTTTCCCATAAAATATTATTATTATTAACCCTTTATTATTCTCACTAATAATTAAAACACCTTTTAATTATTAATCCTTTTTCTAAACTCTTTAGAAATTATTCTTTCACTTGATTTAATTTCCAAAAATTAAATTCTTAATTAATAATATTAAGAACCTTTTCTTAATTAATTTATAATCAATTAAATCTCATTTAATCAATTATTAAATTTGCCAATTAATTATTTATTTCATAAATAAATAATTATCAGCCATTATTAATTAATTCCTCCACCATTAAATCATTTTCTTTTATGGTGTGACCCTGTAGGTTCAATATTAAGCCGGTAGTAGAAATAAATAATAATAAAACTATTTTATCATTATTTATATAAATTCTCTAATTCATTAAATATGATTAATTAATTAATCATATTTATTCTACATCGTGAGGGATACTTCTCAGCATATCGCGACTATCCGGATAATACGAATTCACTGCTTAGAATACCAAGAACCTATTCAGTGAGTAGTTACCGTACAATCAATTCCTTCTACCCTGCAATGTCACGATTAAATACAAGGCATGGAACTTATGTCAAGCCTATCTTATTTAATCACTTACTTTCCCATTCACTATGCTTAGTTCTCTTCAGTGTAAATTAGAAACTCCTTTCTAATTTCATTCACTCTGGCCAGAGATTCCTGAACTAACATAAATGGATCAGCATTGAACATTCTCTTCCTACACTGGAAGGGGTAGATCCTTTATTGATCATACACTATCTTCGTGTACAAATTCCTATACCCAGTAGAGCCCTTATAATTATCCCTTGAGACTAAGAACTAAACCAAAGCATAGTTCAGTGTACACAAGATGACTATGATGACCTCAAGTCTAAGGATACTTGTACAACTATCACTATGTGAACAACTGCTGATACGTGAGTGAACTCCATCAGTTGTTCAGCTGTGTGAGTCATGTTCAGTGAACTTATTCTATAATAAGCACCTACATACTAGCTATAGTGTCACCACACAACTGTCTATGAGAACAAACATCCTTTATAATGAAGCAAGCATAGTATGTACCGATCTTTGCGGATTATTAATACCAGTTAGTAATCCTACGACCAAGAACTATTTAAGTTTAGAGTTATCATCTTTTAGGTCTCATTATTATGATCTCATCACAATCCATAAAAAGCTTTACTCTAAACTGTGATATATCTTATTTAAACATTTTAATAGATAGAGCCCGCAATAAAAACAAAACAAGCCTTTTATTAATATCAATGAAATCAAAACAGATTACATAAAAGTTATTCCTAAATCCTCATACATGATTGGACTTAGGACATATCCCTTTCAATCTCCCACTTGTACTAAATCCAATCACTCAGATTCACCACCAAAAACAAGAAAAATATCCTGAGTCTTTCGCAAGTACTTAAGGATGTTTTTCACTACTTTCCAGTGGTCTTCACCTGGATTGGACTGATATCTGCTCGTCACACTAATTAAATAAGCAACATCAGGCCTTGTACACAACATCGCGTACATGATAAATCCTATTACTGAAACATAAGGAATCTTACTCATACGCTCTCTTTCCTCAAGTGTCTTAGGAGACATTTTTCGGAAAGGGACACTCCATGGCTCATCGGTATGAGACCTCTTTTGGAGTTTTCCATGCTAAACCTTTTAAGCACTTTCTGGATGTATGTACCCTGGGTAAGACCTATCATTCTTCAAGATCTATCTCTATAGATCTTCATACCGAGAATGTAGGATGCTTCTCCCAAGTCCTTCATGGTGAAGTTCTTTGATAGCCATACTTTGACTGATTGTAGCATCGGTATATCATTTCCTATAAGAAGTATGTCATCCACATACAATACAAGAAATGTTACCGCGCTCCCACTAACCTTCTTGTAGACACATGGTTCATCTATGTTTTTGATAAAACCAAACTCTTTGATTTTCTCATCAAAACGGATGTTTCATCTACGAGAAGCTTGCCTTAAACCATATATGGTTCGCAGCAGCTTACACACTAGGTGTTCATTTCCCTTGGAAAGAAAACCCTCTGCCTGTGTCATATACACTTCCTCCTCAGGTTCCCCATTGAGGAAGGCCGTTTTCACGTCCATTTGCCATATCTCATAGTCGTAGTAAGCAGCAATCGCAAACAAAATCCGAATTGATTTTAACAGGGCTACAGGCGAAAAAGTTTCATCAAAGTCAATCCATTGCCTTTGTTTGAATCCTTTTGCCACGAGCCTGGCCTTATAGGTCTCCAACTGGCCATCTGCTCCAATATTTCTTTTGTATACCCACTTGCACCCAATAGGCTTAACACCTTCAAACGCCTCAACCAGAGTCCATACTTGGTTGGTATACATAGATTCCATTTCGGATTTCATGGCACTATGCCATTTCTCTGAGTCAACACTACTCATAGCCTCATTATAGGTCACAGGGCCGTCATCATCAATGATTGACAACTCATTATCATTCTCAATGACAAGGTCATAATACCTCTCAGGTTGGCGAGACACTCTCCCTGTCCTACGAATGGGCTGTTCCACAGAAGGTTGTTAAGTCTGAACATGTGTTTCCACTTGATCCGTAGTAGTTTGTGCTTCTTGAACTTCATCAAGTTCAATTTTGCTTCCACTGTTTCCTTCAAGGATAAAGTCCTTTTCCAAGAAGGTAACATGTCTGGACATAAACACCCGATGATCGGTGTAAAAGTAACACCCCAAAGTCTCTTTAGGAGATCCCACAAAATTATATTTTACGGATCGAGATTCTAGCTTGTCTGGGTCAACTTTCTTGACATAAGCTGGACATCCCCAAATCTTAACGTGTTTAAGACTCGGTTTCCTTTCTTTCCATATCTCATATGGTGTTTGAGGAACAGATTTGGAAGGCACCTTATTCAGTAAATATGCTGAGGTTTCCAATGCATAACCCCATAGGAATACTGGAAGATTCGCATAGCTCATCATGGACCGAACCATGTCTAACAAAGTTCGATTTCTCCTTTTAGATACCCCATTTAACTGTGGGGTATATGGAGGAGTCCACTGGGAGACTATACCATTTTCTTTGAGATAATCTAGAAACTTTCCATTCAAGTATTCACCACCTCGATCTGATCGAAGAGTTATAATACTGTGTTTGGTTTGTTTCTCCACTTCATGTTTATATTCTTTGAACTTTTCAAAGGCTTCAGACTTGTGTTTCATCAAATACACATATCTAAATCTATATCTATCATCTATGAAAGTAATGAAGTACGAAAATCCAGCCATGGCTTGCGTAGACATTGGTCCACATACATCTGTGTGTACCAATCCTAGCAAATCTGCAGCCCTCTCTCCATGTCCACTAATTGAAGATTTGGTCATTTTACCCAATAGACAAAAATCGCATGTAGTATATGATTCAAAATCAAAGGGGTCAAGTAACCCTTCCTTATGCAATGTCCGCAGTCTATTTTCACTAATATGACCTAGCCTACAGTGCCATAAATAGGTCAGATTTTCTTCATCTCGTTTTCTTTTATTAGTTTGTTCAATCTGAAGTAAATCATTCTCTACGTCACATACATACAAACCATTATTTAAAATGCCACGTCCAAAAAGAACATTATCTCTAAGGATAAAATATTCATTATTCCTAATAATAAATGAAAAACCATCCACATCGAACATAGGAATAGAAACAATATTCCTCACAATAGAGGAAACGTAATAACAATTATTCAAAATAATAGTCTTGTCCGTAGGCATATGTAAACTAAATGATCCTACAGATAGGGCCGCAACCCTTGCTCCATTGCCCATACGTAGAATCACCTAATCTTTTTCAAGAGTCCTACTGCCCTTTAGTCCTTGCAACGAATTGCAAATATGAGAACCACAGGTGGTATCTAATACCCAAGTAGAAATTTGACCTAGTGACATATTAACTTCGATCATGAACATGCCTGAATCAGAAGCGGTAGTCTTACTACCCTTCTTCTTCTTAAATTCTGGAAGGTAAACCTTGCAGTTCCTCTTCTAGTGCCCTAACTTGTTACAGTGAAAACAAACAGCTAAATTAGGACCAGTCAACTTGTGAGCATCTAGTATGCTCCGGAGTGATAGTGCAGAAGACATGACGAATATAGTAAATCTGTAAATGATAAACACATAACAACACTTAGCAAATATTCAATTTCATTTCAAAACACTATATGAATCGGGTCTTTATTCATAAGTGTCTTCCACTAGTTTATCTAATTTTTTCAACCCCTAAGTGAAAATTAAGCATTCATAATGCTAGTGGGAATAGGGATCCTACATTCCATCACACAACCTCGGCTGTGGCACGAAACGTCATGTGATGTTCAATAGGCAGACAACTCTTGTCAATTATATCTTATGTTATTACCTAATATAAGTTTAGCCTCTTGAATAATTGAGTCACGGCTGTGGCACGACAAACTCAATATTCTAAGTCAAGTCTAACCCAACATTTCGTACAATTGAATCAGTCTCCAACGGCCCACGGCTGTAGCACGTACTGACCTTTATATTCTAATTCAATGTACACATCTCTATGTAATAGACAAGTATTTCTTATTTCGAAATCAAAGCCCTCGGCTGTAGCACGAAACGACAATGATTTAAAAATAAGAACCACTTTCTACCATGTTGGAAGGCTATGACCGACACAAGCCCGTTGTGTCATTGGCCAATTATTACTTGATATTGTTTAATTTTAGAGGGATTATATTACGTTACAATCATAATCATATTCTAAAGAGATTCTGCCTTTTAAATTAAATATTTCAAATCAATAATCGATAATCAGATGATTCCCAGATCGGGTGGAGCATTGTCAAGAGGCGTCACTTAATAACCCTTTCTTACAGATAGAAATATGTTGTTGACAGAATCATCCTTTCTCTCAATATTGAAAATTCATATTCAATTACGTATTTCACAAACACAAGAATCTCAAGATCGTATTCATAATATTTATTGTTAAGGCAAAAAACGATTCCTATTTTTATATTTTCTAGAGCACGCCTTATATTGATTTAAGTTCACCTAAATCTATCATCGCATGGTAAACATAGGCATATATCTCATATACAAAATTAAATAAACAAGTAAATGTAAAGTGCAATAAAGTAAATGTGTTTGGTTATGACCCCATCCTATGTGATTTTTATCAAGCTCATGATAAAGATCAAGGTCAATCTAATATGGTGATGGAAATAAATACAACTACTTATTACATAAGTCTTCTTCTTTGTTTAGACTTCTTGTATGCCTCGTCTTCTTCTTTGTATCACCTCCATTGGATAGCCTTCTTGAGTCTTCAATTACATTACATGATTGAAAGTAAAACTAATCTAATGAACTTACAAGAATAACTCGAGTTACATTCGAGATTTATGATTACAAAGATTGACGACATGCAAGTCGTATTTAAAACCAAAACCAAAACCATTACACTAAGGTCGAAAGGCCATAAACATCCACCATGCTCATATAACACATAAAAGCATGTTAAAACACATAATCTGATCTTAACATATCATATTATCCATGATCTAATCATAAAAAGAAAATATGACAAAAATCAAAATCAAATCAGAAAAACAAGAATCACTGTTTACGGGCAGTAAACGACGTCAAACGCACGAGTCGTTGATAGCTTTAGCTATCAGTTTTGTTCAGACGCTCGTTTACCTATGGAATAGGGTATTCGTTTGCGTAAATCGGACACCAGACCCAGATTTCAGCAAATCTGCAGCAGCCAATTCAGAATCCGTATCTAATATGATTCTCATAATTAGAACAAACATAAATCATGTATATTAGTATATATACAGATTATATAATCATCTTATGATTATACAACTCACATGAATATCATATATTCAAAACCATACATATATAAG
Source organism: Apium graveolens (assembly GCF_009905375.1). Classification (NCBI taxonomy): domain Eukaryota; kingdom Viridiplantae; phylum Streptophyta; class Magnoliopsida; order Apiales; family Apiaceae; genus Apium; species Apium graveolens. The sequence goes on along the minus strand of NC_133649.1, from coordinate 35,788,526 downwards.
CATATTATATCAACATCAAATCATGGCGAATCACGTACATGCTCATATATCGAAAACAATTAAACACATAAACGAATTAAAAACTTTTCGCAAGTAGCTCTGATGTCATTGAAGGGTTTTTAGCACATAAACGCAGCGAAAACATAAATTTAAATCTTAAAAAAACTGAAACCCTCCACAGGATCCATGCGAAAAATAATATTTAATTCGTAGTTCAGTATGTTTATCTCAAGAAGCTTTACGTTAATGAAAAGATGAAGGTCTTAAATGGCGATCCAAAAATGATGAACGGAGATCCTTAGCAGCTGCTCCTCAAGTGTGAAGCACTCCACCGGTATCCACCAAGAAAACAATGTAATGAAGGAGGAGGAGATGGAGAGAATTAGGGTTTTGTAAATTTTTTTGGTTGAGGCAAAAATAGGGTCTATAATAGTATATTTATAGGCAAAATTTTCAGCTGAAAATTTTCTCATAAAATATTATTATTATTAACCCTTTATTATTCTTACTAATAATTAAAACACCTTTTAATTATTAATCCATTATCTAAAGTCTTTAAAAATAATTCTCTCACTTGATTTAATTTCCAAAAATTAAATTCTTAATTAATAATATTAAGAACCTTTTCTTAATTAATTTATAATCAATTAAATCTCATTTAATCAATTATTAAATTTGCCAATTAATTATTTATTTCATAAATAAATAATTATCAGCCATTATTAATTAATTCCTCCACCATTAAATCATTCTCTTTTATGGTGTGACCATGTAGGTTCAATATTAAGCCGGTAGTAGAAATAAACAATAATAAAACTATTTTATCATTAATTATATAAATTCTCTAGTTCATTAAATATGATTAATTAATTAATCATATTTATTCTACATCATGCGGGATAGTTCTCAGCATATCGCGACTATCCGGATAATACGAATTCACTGCTTAGAATACCAAGAACCTATTCAGTGAGTAGTTACCGTACAATCAATTCCTTCTACCCTGCAATGTCACGATTAAATATAAGGCATGGAACTTGTGTCAAGCCTATCTTATTTAATCACTTTCTTTCCCATTCACTATGCTTAGTTCTATTTAATGTAAATTAGAAACTCCTTTCTAATTTCATTCACTCTGGCCAGAGATTCCTGAACTAACATAAGTGGATCAGCATTGAACTTTCTCTTCCTACACTGGAAGGGGTAGATCCTTTATTGATCATACACTATCTTTGTGTACAAATTCCTATACTCAGTAGAGCCCTTATAATTGTCCCTTGAGACTAAGAACTAAACCAAAGCATAGTTCAGTGTACACAAGATGACTATGATGACCTCAAGTCTAAGGATACTTGTACAACTATCACTATGTGAACAACTGCTGACACGTGAGTGAACTCCATCAGTTGTTCAGCTGTGTGAGTCATGTTCAGTGAACTTCTTCTATAATAAGCACCTACATACTAGCTATAGTGTCACCACACAACTGTCTATGAGAACAGACATCCTTCATAATGAAGCAAGCATAGTATGTACCGATCTTTGCGGATTATTAATTACCAGTTAGTAATCATACGACCAGGAACTATTTAAGTTTAGAGTTATCATCTTTTAGGTCTCATTATTATGATCTCATCACAATCCATAAAAAGCTTTACTCTAAACTGTAATATATCTTATTTAAACATTTAAATAGATAGAGCCCGCAATAAAAATAAAACAAGCCTTTTATTAATATCAATGAAATCAAAACAGATTACATAAAAGTTATTCCTAAATCCTCATACATGATTGGACTTAGGACATATCTCTTTCAATAACGTGCATTTAGTTTATCGAAATCAATGTTGTGCCAAGTGTTACAATGATTAAAAGGATCGGGATGTGCAGTAGAGGGATATTCATCCCCCCTAGTGTTAATCATATCGATTAAAGACATGTATGAAGAACGGATCTTGATATCCTTACCTCATTTTGAAGCCGAGGTTATCTTGGCCGCCCTCTCGGAATTCTTTTCAGCCATTAGTAAAGCTGGGAAAAACCTGGAAACCTTGGAAGGAAAGTTGGCTGGAAAACTAAAGGAAGAGAAGTGGTTGAGAATTGAAGATTGTGTGAAAAGGTGAAATGAGAGGTGTGAGGAAATCACACTCTCATCCCACCTTTATATAGCCAAGAAGGAGGTGATTTGGGCCTTGAAAAGCCCATTTGGGCCCAAAAATGAGAAGGTTCTGGAATTATCCAGGAAATTCCTGGAAAAATCAAGAGAAAAACTTGAATTTTTGAAGATTCTGGAAGTATCCAGAAAAACCTTAGAAGCGTTTGGAATTTGGGCTCAGAAATGAGGCCCAATTCTAGAAAAATCTTGAAAAACCCAAGGCCCAGTACCAAGGCCCAAAAACAAAAAGCCCTGTTTGAGGCCCAAATGATTTTTAAGAAAAAGGGGGTGGAAAAGGAGCCCAGTAAAAAACAATGGGCCAATTGCAAAACCTAGATGGACCTGGAAAAATGGACCCAAAATTTTGCTATTGAAGCCCAGAAAAGATAAGAAGGCTGCTAAAAACAGGCCCAAAAAAAGGGTTGGCCCAAAGAAAATCCAGCCCAGATTTAAGGGCCCAAGTCCAAATTACAAAAATATATATGCCAAAAATTAATCTATTCAAGACCCATTCGACCAGGAAATATAAGGAAATCCAGATCGAATCTCTTGAGGTCGAAATCCTGTCGGTCAGGGCTGAAAAACGACCTTAATTCGACTAAAATTGAGATCCATTCGACCAGGAAATCCTGATCGAAGCTTTTGAGGTCGAAATCCTGTCGATCAAGGCTAAAAAACAGGTTTAGTTCGACCAGAATTTAGACCCATTCGACCAAGAAACACGAAGGATTCCTGATCGAAAACATTAAGGTCAAAATTCTGTCGACCTGGACAACAAAGGAAAGTTAATTCGGTCAAAACTAGGGTTCCTGATCGAAATTAATTTCCTAATCGAAGATTTCTGCTAAAAAAAGGAAAAAATCCTGGCCGAAATTCGACCAGGATTCTTGCTCGAACCCATCCTCCTCAAAATGCCTTCGATCAGGGCTGAAAGAAGGATAATTCGACTAGGATCCTGGTCAGATAGGATTCCTGGTCGAAATATGTATAAAAAAAAGAGAGAGAAAAAAAAGAAAGAAAAAAGGAAAAAGGGGGAAGAAAAAGAAGAAAAATTCCTGGAAAATTGTAAAAAATTAAGGAAATTCCTTAAAATATTTTTTGAAAAATGTTAATATTTTCAAAATCAAGGAATAAATCCAGAAAATTAAGGATAAATCCCAGAAATTAAGGGAAAAATCCAAAAAATTAAGGATAAATCCCAGAAATTAAGGGAAGAATCCAAAAAATTAAGGATAAATCCCAGAATAAAGGGAAAATCCAGAAAATTAAGGAAAAATCCCAGAATTAATGGAAGAACTCCTGAAAATTAAGGGAAAATCCCAGAATTTAGGGAAAAATTCCTGAAAATTAAGATAATTCCTGAATAAAAGGAATAAAAGAGAATCGTTGTAAATGTGTAGGGTCGCTCCACACTTTACGTAAAAACGACACCCTGGAAGGGAACGAAAAGAACTTAACTTCTGCGAAACCTAGTCACTGTTTCCCAAAAGTTGGGGGGCAAATGATAGGGATAAATAAATCCTGATAGTGTAATTAAATATTATAGTAATTATACAAGATTTGGGCTGTTAGGCCCAATAAGAAGATGTATGATATTCAGACCAAAAAGGTTAACACGTTGATCAGGCCTGATGGACCAGATCAGGCCTGATGGAACAAAGAAGGCCCAAAACCCTGATTATTAGTTAATTTCGTAATTAATTAATAAGGGAGAAAAATAGCTATTAAGATAAGTCCTAGTGGGGATATAAATCCTTGTAGATTGGACTCCAAGGAACCTCATAGGATAAGGAATCAGCTTCCTACCTCCTAGGACTCCAAAGTCCATTCTAATTCAGAGACTTGACCACCAAGTCTCCTATACCAAGTCCAATTTAAGGACTCCCAACATCTATATAAGGGGCCTCACCCCACAGATCAGAACTACATTTTTTGACTTGATCATTGGCAATCAGCAAGGTATGTAGGCATCTTGTTAAGGCAGATTGAGTCACGAAACACAAGAGCAGTCAAATCGAGCCTCGAAGCTCACGTTCCTTAGTAATAAATAGAACAATCATATATCTTAGATTTTAATCCATAACAAGTCATTAAGAGCATTGCTGGAGCTCTATTTCTTTTCATACTTATTGTATTTTGATGAGGTTGTTTAGAGAGCCTTTTACCGATGTTCTTAACTATAATTTATATATATATATATATATATTCTTAACAGTTCTATCTCTTTTTTGCTTATTTTTGTTTTCTTGTGAATTTAAGATGTTTTTAATAATAAAAAAGAGATCGGGGAGTCAATTTATAAAGTATTGTTCGAGATGAGGATATATTAAATCAATAAGAGTTAATAATTTATATTATTTATAAGGAGTGAGTTAGGAGCCCGTTGAAAATGCTCGTAGTGTACTAAAATTTCAACGTGAAGAGCATAATTTATTTTATACGAATGATACAAGAAACTATTCAAAGAAAGTATAGTTGTCATCATACGATTAAAACTAAATGTACACAAATATTAGATCGAAAGATATATGTGATATAATGCTGAAAGTTTTAAATATATTTATATATAATAAATATCGAACTTTAATATATATAAGAAAAACAGTTGGTCAAATTTGTGGGATAATTAATCTTACGACACATACTCCTCGGAGATTATTAATCTCATAATATAAACACTTCAGGTGAAGAGCATAAATTATTTTTATGCAAATGTTATAAAAAATTATTATAAGAAAGCATAGTTGTCATCATGCCACTGAAACCAGACATACACAGATATTAGATCGAAAGATATATGTGATATAATGTTGAATGTTTTAAACTTATTTATATAAATAAATATCAAACTTTCATGTATATAAGTAAAACAGTTGAGCAAATTTGTAGGGTTATTAATTATATATACAACACAAATTCCTTGTAAATCATTAATTTCAAAATACATATTTCCTCCAAAATAAAAAATCATGTAATTTATTTATCACACAGATTATTCGTATTTGACAAATCTATGCCTTAGGTAAAAAATACGTCATTTTAAACTTTCTCCCTCGTTCTTTGAATAGGACCGAGCACAACACAAGTGTACAATTTTTTTTGACAAAACTTAATTTGGATTTAGTTTCTAGTTTGGAATTTAATTTGTATTTTCAATGATTATTTTATACGTTGAAATAACAAATAAAAGATACCGTAGAAAATGTAGGAAAGAAACCTGCACTTATTTAAATCGAAATAGGGTTAATTATCATATAGGTTACTTAATGCGTCCAAATATATCAAGTGAGTCACGGATTACAAAATTGTCTTAAATTAGTCACTCATTTGAAAATTTGTATAAAAAATATCACTCTAGCATTAGTCGAAATTCTTGGCAATCAGCAAGGTACGTAGGCATCTTGTTAAGGCAGATTGAGTCACGAAACACAAGAGCAGACAAATCGAGCCTTGAAGCTCGCGTTCCTTAGTACTAATTACGACAATTATATATATTAGTTTTTAATCCATAACATTTGGCGCCGTCTGTGGGAAGGCACAACAACAACCATGGCGAGAACACGAAGAACAATTGGAGCCCTGGAGGAAGGAACACCATCAGGGACAACCCAGGTGATTTCGTCAACCGTGGAGATTCCTCCCCACTCAACTTATGCATCTACTCAAGGGGAAGCCCAGATAGGGGCAACTCAACCTCAGCCACAAGGGACGACTCCCCCGACTATTCAAGGTACGAATCCTCAAGTTCAACAAGTACATGTACCTGTGACTTCTCGACCCGTCGGGTATGAATATTCAACTGTTGTTACTACTAACCCCCCTTATGGGATGCCCCTTTACCCCGAGGTTGGAGAAAGTGGACATGCTGGGCGAAGTGAAGCACGAGGGCAATCGCCCCCCTACATACGAGGTTTGGCTTCTATCCCCGAGGATCGGGAATTTTCTGGTCCTTATACTGAGAGAGACTCCGAATCTTCGGATGATGAAGTAGCCCCAAGAAGGAGGCGTCTTGGAAAAGAGCCGATGGCTGATGGAAGATAACGCCCTCAAAGCACCCAAGGGGAGAATCCCCAAGAAGTGCAGGAAAGGATCAGGGCTCATGAGGCTGAAATCCAAAGGCTGAGGCGCCACTTAGAAGCTCACCAGGCTAACAGACCCCAGATACCCCCTAGGGGGAGAAATCCTCCTCCTGTCATAGACCTCGATGGTCCGGTACGGAGAATGGCTGTTGTCCCAAGAACTGATCCAAGCAATCTCCTTCCCCTTGAAGATCCTGATGATCCTACTCCTCCCTTCACTGAAGAGATAATGAATGCCCATATCTCAAGGAAGTTTAAGATGCTAACCATCAAAGCCTATGATGGCACGGGAGATCCCGCTAATCATGTTAGGACATTCTTTAATGCACTGTGTTGCAACCCGTGAATGATGCTATAAAGTGTCGGGCCTTCCTTCAAACCCGGTCGGGTATGGCTCAAAGATGGTACAGTCGCTTGCCCCCAAACTCTATTGGGTCGTTTAGAGAATTAAGCCAGGATTTTATTAAGCAATTCATCAGTGGAAGAGTTCATGAGAAAAGTTCTGCATCTCTTATGAGCATTGTGCAGGGAGCAAAGGAATCCTTGAGAGATTACCTGAATCGTTTCACAAAGGAGGCTTTAAAAGTCCCAGACCTTGATGATAAGGTAGCCATGATAGCACTGCAACAAGGAACTAGGGACGAGTTCTTTAAGATGTCTTTGGCCAAACGCCCCCCTGAAAGCATGTTGCAGCTCCAGGAGAGGGCAGGGAAGTATATCAAGGTTGAAGAAAGCATGAGGAAGACCGTAGTAAGTAATGAGCCCACTGGAGGCAAGAAGCGAAAAACTGATCTGGAGTATATCGCTAAGGACAAGTATCCTAGAACCGAGCAAAACCCTGATTCAACCCCCAAGAAGGGAGGACCTGGGCAAAAGTTCACCGAATACGCTAAGCTGAATGCTCCTAGAAGCCAGATCTTGATGGAAATCAAGAAAGATCGAGATATTCGTTAGCCTAAGCCCCTGAAGGCTGATCCTACCAAGATAGACAAAAGCAAATATTGCAGATTTCACAAAGATGTTGGCCATGACACCGATGAGTGTAGGCAATTGAAAGAGGAAATTGAGTTTCTGATTCGAAAAGGAAGATTGAACAAATATACTGGAGAAGGAGGGGATAGAAACAACAACGTGAGAAGGAACTTCGATGATCGAAGGAAAGACCAAGACGATCAGGGGTGAAACCCCCAGCCTAGAGGGCCAGTTATAAACACAATTTATGGAGGGCCAAGACCTCGAGGGCCTGTGATAAACACGATCTTTGGAGGCCCAACTGCTGCTGGATTGTCCAAAAATTCCAGAAAGGCATATACTAGAGAGGTTATGCATATTGTTGGAGAAGCCCCGAAGAGGGCCAGGACAGGAGTAACATTGGCTTTTGACGATTCTGACCTTGAGGGTGTAAAGTTTCCTCATGACGACCCACTGGTCATAACACCGGTAATAGGAAATAGCCTGGTCAAGAGGGTCCTTGTGGATAACGGTGCTTCAGTGGATATCTTGCTCCATGACCCTTTTCTAAGGATGGGGTATAACGACTCCCAGTTGACACCAACCGATATGCCGATATATGGATTTGCAGGAGTGGAATGTCATGTGGAAGGGATAATCAAGTTGCCAACCACCATAGGTCAGGAACCAAGGCAGGCAACACAGATGTTGGACTTTGTGGTGGTAAAGGCTAGTTCAACTTATAATGCTATCATGGGGAGGACAGGGATACAGGCCTTCAAGGCAGTCCCTTCTTCCTATCATTCAGTTATGAAGTTTCCCACCCGGAATGGGATTAGAGAGGAGAGAGGAGATCAAAAAATGGCTAGAAGCTGTTATGTGGCCTCTTTGAGGGCAGATGGAGTCGGGGGGCAGGTTCTTCCTATTGAATATATGGATGTCCGAGAAAATGATGAGAAGAGAGGAAAGCCGGCAGAAGACTAGGTTTCCATTCCTTTAGACCCCGAGAATCCAGAGAGGATGACCTTCATTGGAGCCACATTAGGGGAGCCCCTTAGAGGGAAGTTGGTAAAATTTTTACAAGAAAATAGTGATGTGTTCGTATGGTCAGCAGCCGATATTCCAGGCATAGACCCGGAGCTGATTACTCACAAGCTAAATTTGGATCCAAGCAGGAAGACAGTGAAACAAAAAAAAAAGAAACTTTGCCTCGGAAAGACAATAGGCAATAAAACAGGAAGTAGAAAAGCTCTTAGAGGCTGGTTTTATTGAGGAGATTCAATTTCTGGAATGGTTAGCAAACCCTGTAATGGTGAAGAAGGCTAATGGAAAGTGGAGGATGTGTATAGACTTCACTGATCTGAATGATGCATGCCCTAAAGACTGTTTTCCGTTGCCAATGATTGATACTTTGATTGATGCCACTGCTGAGCATGAGATGCTGAGTTTCATGGATGGATTTAGCGGATATAACCAGATCAAGATGCATAAGGATGACATTCCAGAGGTATTATTCATCACTGACTTTGATGTTTATTGCTATCTTGTTATGCCATTTGGTCTTAAGAATGCAGGAGCCACCTATTAAAAGTTGGTAAATAAAATTTTTAAGGACCTTATTGGTAAGACTATGGAAGTCTATGTTGATGACATGTTAGTCAAGAGTCTAGCAAAGACTGGTCATATAACCCATTTGAGGGAAGCTTTTGAGGTTTTGAGGTACCACAAGATGATGTTAAATCCTACAAAATGTGCTTTCGGAGTAGGATCTGGAAAATTTTTGGGATTGATGGTCTCCAAGAGGGGGATAGAGGCTAACCCCGATAAAATAAAGGCAATCCTAGACATGAAACCACCAAAAACCGTCAGGGATGTTCAGAAGCTCACAGGAAGGGTTGTTGCACTAGGACGATTCATCTCCAAGTCAGGAGACAAGTGCCTGTCATTCTTCAAGTCACTAAAGAACATCAAGGACTTTGTATGGAATGAGGAAAACTAGAAGGCATTCGAAGAGTTAAAGAAGTATATGGCGCATGCCCCGTTGTTCGCCAAGCCAGCTTTGAATGAAGTTTTGTTCATGTACTTAGCTGTTTCAGAGAGTGCCTTGAGCGCGGTGTTGGTTAAGGAGGAACTGAAAGTCCAGAAACCCGTATGCTATGTCAGCAAAATTCTGCATGGTGCCGAGTTAAATTATTCAACTATTGAGAAATTTGCTCTAGCCTTGGTAATGGCTTCGAGAAAGCTGCATCCTTACTTTCAGGCTCATCAGATTGAGGTGCTAACAAATCAGCCCTTGAGGAATATCATTCACAGTCCCAAGGCAAGTGGGAGATTGATTAAGTGGGCAATAGAGCTGGCAGAGTTCGACCTCAAGTATAAGCCACGTACTGCAATAAAAGCCCAGGCACTAGCTGACTTCATGGTGGAATGTACCATACCCAACCAAGAAGTGGGGGGCAGGAAGATACCATATCTCAAGACAAGGGAGTCGATAATGGGGACAAAGAGAAGGATGATAAGGAGAAAGAATATTGGGTTCTCTATTTTGATGGAGCATCAAAAACAAATTCCAGTGGAGCAGGATTGGTTTTACAAAGCCCTGACGGGTTCTTAATTGAGTATGCTATGAAGCTAGACTTCCCAACCACAAACAATGAGGCGGAATATGAAGCCCTGATAGCTGGCCTTGGCCTAGCTGGGACACTTAGAGTCAAAAACTTAAAGGTTCATGGAGACTCGAAGCTGATCATATCCCAGGTAAAGGGAGAATTTGAGGCAAGGGATGATACGATGACTAAGTATGTCCGCCTAATAAGGGCTGTGATGACCCAATTTAATGAATGCCATGTTGAACACATTTCAAGGGAGGAAAATGCTAAGGCAGATGCATTATCAAAGTTTGCTTCATCTGAGATAGAAGAAAGTTCAGGAAGTGTGTACTTCCGTGTTTTGAAGACACGAAGCATAGATGTTAAGCTTGTGGCTCCTATAGGCCTGGGGATGTCATGGATTGATCCCATTAAGGCTCACATTCAAACCGGTTGGTTGCCAAGCGATGCAACTGAAGCACGGAAGTTAACTGTTCGGGGACTAAGGTACACTTTGGTAGATGGGATTCTGTACAAAAGATCTTTCGTGGTTCCTTACTTAAGGTGTCTCAGGCCCGATGAGGCACGCTTGGCTCTTGAAGAAGTGCATGAAGGTATTTGTGGACAACACTTGGGGGGCAGGGCCTTGGCTCATAAGATAACTCGTCTAGGCTTTTATTGGCCAGAAATGATGGCTGATGCCAAAGAATATGTGAAGAAGTGTGACCGCTGTCAGAAGCATGCACTTGTTGTTAGACAACCTCCCGAGATGCTGACCTCTATCAACTCGCCCATTCCCTTTGCTATATGAGGGATGGATATTCTGGGGCCTTTCCCTATGGCCACGGCACAAAGGAAGTTTCTGATTGTAGCCATTGATTATTTCACCAAGTGGATTGAAGCCAAAGCCTTGGCCAAAATCACAACTAAGCAAGTTGCACAATTCCTGTGGGAAAACATTATGTGCCGATATGGAATTCCCCGTATCCTCGTCACTGATAATGGAACACAATTCAACAACGAGGAATTCAAGAAGTATTGTGAAGAAAATGAAATTGAGTTACGATTCACCTCTGTGGCTCACCCACAAGCCAATGGGCAAGCGGAAGTAGCAAATCGAATAATCCTGGATGGACTAAAGAAGAGGATCGAGAAGTCAAGAAATAATTGGGTGGATGAGGTACTTCCCATATTATGGGCCTATAGGTCTACCTGTAGAGTCACGACAGGAGTAACTCCCTTCATGTTGGCATATGGGGCAGAAGCAGTAGTTCCAGTGGAGATATCACATTCCTCTCCAAGGATTCAGGCTTTCAATGCAGAAGAAAATGAAGAAGGGCAGAGGTTAGCCCTGGATCTAATCGATGAAGTGTGAGATAAGACACATGCAAAGATAGTAGAATATCAGATAAAGGCTTAATTCTACTACAACCTAAGGGTTAAAGAAAGGTTTTTCAAACAAGGTGATCTAGTCTTGAGGAAGATAGAAGCATCTGGTGTAGGACAAAAAGGGAAGCTTGCTCCGAGTTGGGAAGGGCCGTACTGAGTCAAGAGTGTTCAGGGTAGAGGAACCTACAAGCTAGAGACTATGGATGGTTTTGAAGTCCTGAGAACTTGGCATGCACAAAACCTGAAGGTTTACTATGTGTAGGGCAGCTGGATACGATTCTCACTTGTCAGGATGGCGAGTAGGTTGAAAAGCACCTTGAAGCTTTGCTTGCTTAGGATTTATATGTTCTAGTTTTATTACGAAGTTTATTAAGACTTGTGTAAGGGACGAATCCCAGACAATTTATGAAATTCATGAGTTTTTCAAAGTATGTTTATGGCCTAACAAGTAAAAACCAAATGCATGGATGCAAGCATAAAAGGTGATAAATAAAATAGATCGGATAAATATTACAAGAAGTTCGATAAATAAAGTCTGGAAAATAAAATAAAGAAAACAAGCCACGCAGGGCTGAAAAAGCTCTAAGGAGCTGAGGTACCCTCGACATCCATATCATCGTCCTCTCCGCTCTCGCTGGATGTCTCTGTCGTCTCGGAGGAGGAGGAAGAGCTATCATCCTCAGCAGGTCTGGAAGAAGACTCTGGAGGAGGAAGGAGTGGATCCTGAGGAACATGATCCGAGACAACTACTCGGGTACGAAACCTCTGTAGCAAAGCCTCGTCATCAGGGCAGACATAATCCGCCGGGTTAATATCAGGACAAGCCTCGTTCACGGTCCCAAGGGCCGTGTCCCAACCAGTCCTAAAAAACCCGGGAAAGGCTGAATCATCCCTAATCCTCATGGACTGGGAAAACTCCTCTGAGTCCAGATTGTTGTCTATAGCTTTATCCTTCTCCGCCCGAAGTACCACCAGCTCAGCGTTAGACTCCCCGAGTTCTTCCTCTTTGCGCTTGAGCTTCTTCTCCAGGGTAGCATACTTCTTCTGTTGCCTCCTAAGGGCATTATCGGCCTTATCAGAAGCCCGCTTCCATGATTCGGCTTGCCTCACAGCGCCTTGAAAATAGGCGTTAGACTGAAACAAAGCAATCAGCAAAGTATAAGGCAAGAAAATGCTACAAGAATGAAAGATAAGTTCAAAAAAGAGGAGGCATACCGAAGCCAGAGACTGAGCTCCCATGAGCTTAATCCTCTCAAGGTCAGGGGTGGCCACCACGTTAGTAAAGTCCTTGGGAGTCACGCTATGGTAGGACCAATCTCAAGCATGCTTCATGGAACCAACCACGGTATCCCCTCGGCGGAATCCCCAGAGAGGCTGAAAGGCGCCTGTAGCAGCAGCTGCAGGGGCAACAGCAGTGATAGGAGCATTATGGCCCTCAGCTCCTTCAGTTGAAGCCTCCCCAATAGGCTCCTTGTGCTTTCTCAAGAAGATAGGCTCTGTCGCCTTTCCCCGAGTGTCTAGGCCTGCGAGCCGAGCTTTCTTCATCCTAGCAGTCTCTTCAACAGGAGGAACATTGTCCTCGTTAATCTCCTTAGCAGCTGCAAAATAAGGCAAAAAACAAAATAAGTGATGTTAATAATGCATGAAATGAAATAAAGATGATAAGGGAAGAAAGATACCCTGTTGAGAAACAGATGATAGTCCCACGTGAATGAGGGATAACTCCTCTAAGAGAGTCCAGCTGGTAGTAGTGCCGTTGTCCTGAGTAAGCCCATTATAAATAATAGTTTTCTCAGGAGTTAAGTGAATGGATTTGAGGCTACCATCACTGACTTTCCCGAAGGAAGATCAGAAGAGTGTGCCCCAGTCACCATTCTCCCAACGTAACCCAACGAAACTATTCCTCCAATTTTGGTTGTTGTCGGGAATGGAGGCACTGTTAAAGATATGTTTACTTTTGGGTCTTTGCTTAACATAGACCCAACCACAAATACTGGAAGAGCTATTATAGCACTGAAAGACTTTCCTAAAAATAGCTACGGAAAGGGGAAAATTCTCCCTTAGGCAGCAGACCATAAAACATAAAATGTTCCTCCAAGCGTTTGGAGGAAGCTGACACGGGTTGATTTGTAAATCAGCTAAAAGATGAGGAATAAAAGGGTGGAAAGGAAACCTAAGCCCAGCATTAAGGGCATCTGTGTAAATAAAGAGAGTGTCGGGTCTCCGCTGGCAAGTACGGTCACCACCAGAGACTGGAACTAATCTAAGAGGAGGAAGGACATTAAAACGTGCATTTAGTTTATCGAAATCTATGTTGTGCCAAGTATTACAATGATTAAAAGAATCGAGATGTACAGTAGAGGGATATTCATCCCCCCTAGTGTTAATCATATCGATTAAAGACATATTCGAAGAACGGATCTCGATATCCTTACCTCGTTTTGAAGCAGAGGCTATCTTGGCCGCCTTCTCGGAACTCTTGTCAGCCATTAGAAAAGCTGGAAAAGCCTGGAAACTTTGAAAGGAAGGAGGTTGGAAACTGAGGGAGGAAAGTTGAGAGAGGAGAAAAGTTGGAGAATTTTTAGAGATGTATGAAATGAGGATTGAAGAGTGTGAGTAAGAACACTCCCCCCCACCTTTATATAGGAGGAAAGAGGGGAAAATGGGCCTAGAAAAGCCCATTTGGGCCCAAGTTCAGGAATCTTCTGGAAAGATTTACAAGATGCTGGAAAAATTTAGAAGATTTTCTGGAAAAATCCAGAAAATTTTGGGAAAATTCCTCAAAATTCCAGAAACTTCTTAACTTAGAAAACAAAAGCCCATTTAAGGGCCCAAGTGTTTAAAAAAGGCCCATGAATGAGGCCCAAATAATCTTAGGGGGTGGAAAAGAAGCCCAGTTGAAAATATTGGGCCCAAAGTGTAGCCCAATAAGAAACGAGCCCATGAAAGGGCCTATATAATTGAAGTTGGAGGCCCAGGGAAAAGGCCCACTAGATTAAGGCCCAAAGATCAGCCCAGGTTTAACGGCCCAAATCCATGTGTATAATCCTGACCTGTTCAACCAAAAAACACGAAGGATTCTTGCTCGAATGGCCTGAGGTCGAAACCTTGTCGATCAGGGGTGAAGAAATGGCCTTAAATCGACCAGACCAATTCGACCAAAAATTGTTAAAGATTCCTGATCAAAATCCTCGAGCCCGAATTGGCATCGACCTGGGCAATCAAAGAGAGGATAATTCGGTCAAAAATGGAGATCCTGACCGAAAACCCTGATCGGAATAGAATCCTGACCGAAGGGAGGAAATCCTGGCCGAAATTCGACCAGGATTCCTGATCGAATGTGCCCTGCTCGAAATCCAATCGACCTCAGCAACAAAGGATGGTTAATTCGGTCAGAAAAACAAGAGTCCTGACCGAAAGGGACGAAAATCCTAGTCGAAAAATTCCTAGTCGACAAAAAAAAAATAATAATATAGAAAAAATCCAGGCCGAAATTCGACCAGGATTCTTGCTCGAATGGTTCCTCCTCGAAAAGCCTTCGACCAAGGCACAACAGAGGTTAATTCGACCAGGATCCTGGTCGAACAGGATTCCTGGTTGAAATCTGTATTAAAAAAAATTAAGGATAAATCTCGCAAAATTAGGGGAAAATCCAGAAAATTAAGGATAAATCCCGGAAAATTAGGGGAAAATCCAGAAAATTAAGGATAAATCCCGGAAAATTAGGGGAAAGTCCATAAAATTAAGGATAAAATCCCGGAAAATTAGGTAAAAATACAGGAAATTAAGGATAAATCCTAGAAAATTAAGGAAAAATCCCGAAATTAAGGGAAAAATTCCTGGAAATTAAGATAATTCCTGAATAAAAGGAAAAATCATTGTAAACGTGTAGGTCGCTCCACACTTTACACAAAAATGGAACCCTATAAGGGAATAAATGAACTTAACTTTCGCGAAATCTTATACGGTTTCCCAAAAGTTGGGGGGCAAATGATAGGGATAAATAAATCCTGATTACATAATTAAATATTACAGTTTGGGCTGCAAGGCCCAATAAGAAGATGTATGACATTCAGACCAGAATGGTTAACATGTTGATCAGGCTTGATGGACCAGATGAGGCCTGATGGAACAAAGAAGGCCCAAAAACCCTGATTATTTATTAATTTCGTAATTAATAAAAAAGGGAGAAAAACAGCTATTAAGATAAGTCCTAGTGGGGATATAAATCCTTGTAGATTGGCCTCCAAGGAACCTCATGGGATAAGGAATTAGCTTTCTACTTCCTAGGACTCCTAAGTCTATCCTAATTCAGAGACTTGACCACCAAGTCTCCTATACCAAGTCCAATTCAAGGACTCCCACGTCTATATAAGGGGCCTCACCCCACAAATCAGAACTACGTTTTTTGACTTGATCCTTGGCAATCAGCAAGGTACGTAGGCATCTTGTTAAGGCAGATTGAGTCACGAAACACAAGAGCAGTCAAATCGAGCCTTGAAGCTCACGTTCCTTAGTACTAAATACAGCAATTATATATATTAGATCCAAATAAAAGATTTGTGTTCTAATATTTTAAATAATATTTTTAGATTTTTAAAATTTTATCTACTATTTATTTATTTAAATCAAATAAAACAATCAAAAAATTAAAATAAATAATTGATAAAATTTTAAAAATCTAACAATATTATCTAAAATTGTAGAAATCGGAACTTTTCATGTGGATGTAATATCATTTATAACAAATGTGCGAAACTCAATATATATTTCTTTTAAGAATTTCGTCTAACGATGGAGGTATATTTTTAATACAAAATTTTAAATGAATGACTCATTTTAATCAGTTTTGTAATCAATAATACACTTGTTACATTTGAATGTAATAAATAACCTATTTAATAATTAGCCAAATCCCAAGTACTCTCCTACAACTTCACTGGCTTAGCCAAAATAGTTAGGCTTACAAAACAGGAGTCCTGACTACTTAGTTGAACCTAACTATAAGTAACTGAATACTATGAATATCCCAAAATGCGGAATCTGCGCTAGATCTGACTATCACTTATGACGGAACCAGTGGGGTGACATTTTAGAATGAAGCCCGGCTAAACAAAAAATGTTAATAATTTTTGTAAGATGCGTATTTGTAAATATTGAATGGGAAGAGGTACTGGGGTTAAAACTAAGAAGACTTAACTTTTAAAAAACAAATTATAAAATGAAAGTATAAACAATCATAAGCATTTTAACAGTAACTTTTAGTGGATGCCTTTAGTACTGACACGTAATACTACTAATTGTTTCAACTTAATCTTAAAATATCGAAAAAAATACTATGCATCAAAATCACCACGCCCCAAAAACTACTTCTTGATAGGGATAAATAAATCCTGATTACATAATTAAATATTACAGTTTGGGCTGCAAGGCCCAATAAGAAGATGTATGACATTCAGACCAGAAAGGTTAACATGTTGATCAGGCCTGATGGACCAGATCAGGCCTGATGGAACAAAGAAGGCCCAAAAACCCTGATTATTAATTAATTTCATAATTAATAAATAAGGGAGAAAAATAGCTATTAAGATAAGTCCTAATGGGGATATAAATCCTTGTAGATTGGCCTCCAAGGAACCTCATGGGATAAGGAATCAGCTTCCTACTTCCTAGGACTCCTAAGTCTATCCTAATTCAGAGACTTAACCACCAACTCTCCTATACCAAGTCCAATTCAAGGACTCCCACATCTATATAAGGGGCCTCACCCCACAAATCAGAACTACATTTATTGACTTGATACTTGGCAATCAGCAAGGTATGTAGGCATCTTGTTAAGGCAGATTGAGTCACGAAACACAAGACTAGTCAAATCGAGCCTTGAAGCTCACGTTCCTTAGTACTAAATACGGCAATTATATATATTAGTTTTTAATCCATAACATTTGGCGCCGTCTGTGGGAAGGCACAACAACTACCATGGTGAGAACACGGAGAACAATTGGAGCCCTGGAGGAAGGAACATCATCAGGGACAACCCAGGTGATTTCGTCATCCGTGGAGATTCCTCCCCACTCAACTTATGCATCTACTCAAGGGGAAGCCCAGATAGGGGCAACTCAACCTCAGCCACAAGGGACGACTCCCCCGACTATTCAAGGTACGAATCCTCAAGTTCAACAAGTACATGTACCTGTGACTTCTCGACCCGTCGGGTATGAATATTCAACTGTTGTTACTACTAACCCCCTTATGGGATGCCCCTTTACCCCGAGGTTGGAGGAAGTGGACATGCTGGGCGAAGTGAAGCACGAGGGCAATCGCCCCCCTACATACGAGGTTTGGCTCCTATCCCCGAGGATCGGGAATTTTCTGGTCCTTATACTGAGAGAGACTCCGAATCTTCGGATGATGAAGTCGCCCCAAGAAGGAGGCGTCTTGGAAAAGAGCCGATGGCTGATGGAAGACAACGCCCTCAAAGCACCCAAGGGGCGAATCCCCAAGAAGTGCAGGAAAGGATCAGGGCTCATGAGGCTGAAATCCAAAGGCTGATGCGCGACTTAGAAGCTCGCCAGGCCACCAGACCCCAGATACCACCTAGGGGGAGAAATCCTCCTCCTGTCATAGACCTGGATGGTCCGGTACGGAGAATGGCTGTTGTCCCAAGAACTGATCCAAGCAATCTCCTTCCCCTTGGAGATCCTGATGATCCTACTCCTCCCTTCACTGAAGAGATAATGAATGCCCATATCTCAAGGAATTTTAAGATGCCAACCATCAAAGCCTATGATGGCACGGGAGATCCCGCTAATCATGTTAGGACATTCTTTAATGCACTGTTGTTGCAACCCGTGAATGATGCTATAAAGTGTCGGGCCTTCCCTCAAACTCTGTCGGGTATGGCTCAAAGATGGTACAGTCGCTTGCCCCCAAACTCTATTGGGTCGTTCAGAGAATTAAGCCAGGCTTTTATTAAGCAATTCATCAGTGGAAGAGTTCATGAGAAAAGTTCTGCATCTCTTATGAGCATTGTGCAGGGAGCAAAGGAATCCTTGAGAGATTACCTGAATCGTTTCACAAAGGAGGCTTTAAAAGTCCCAGACCTTGATGATAAGGTAGCCATGATAGCACTGCAACAAGGAACTAGGGACGAGTTCTTTAAGATGTCTTTCGCCAAACGCCCCCCTGAAAGCATGTTGCAGCTTCAGGAGAGGGCAGGGAAGTATATCAAGGTTGAAGAAAGCATGAGGAAGACCGTAGTCAGTAATGAGCCCACTGGAGGCAAGAAGCGAAAAACTGATCTGGAGTATATCGCTAAGGACAAGTATCCTAGAACCGAGCAAAACCCTGATTCAACCCCCAAAAAGGGAGGACCTGGGCAAAGGTTCACCGAATACGCTAAGCTGAATGCTCCTAGAAGCCAGATCTTGATGGAAATCGAGAAAGATCGAGATATTCATTGGCCTAAGCCCCTGAAGGCTGATCCTACCAAGCTAGACAAAAGCAAATATTGCAGATTTCACAAAGATGTTGGCCATGACACCGATGAGTGTAGGCAATTGAAAGACGAAATTGAGTTTCTGATTCGAAAAGGAAGATTGAACAAATATACTGGAGAAGGAGGGGATAGAAACAACAACGTGAGAAGGAACTTCGATGATCGAAGGAAAGACCAAGACGATCAGGGGCGAAACCCCCAGCCTAGAGGGCCAGTTATAAACACAATTTATGGAGGGCCAAGACCTCGAGGGCCTGTGATAAACACGATCTTTGGAGGCCCAACTGCTGCTGGATTGTCCAAAAATTCCAGAAAGGCATATACTAGAGAGGTTATGCATATTGTTGGAGAAGCCCCGAAGAGGGCCAGGACAGGAGTAACATTGGCTTTTGACGATTCTGACCTAGAGGGTGTAAAGTTTCCTCATGACGACCCGCTGGTCATAACACCGGTAATAGGAAATAGCCTGGTCAAGAGGGTCCTTGTGGATAACGGTGCTTCAGTGGATATCTTGCTCCATGACCCTTTTCTAAGGATGGGGTATAACGACTCCCAGTTGACACCAACCGATATGCCGATATATGGATTTGCAGGAGTGGAATGTCATGTGGAATGGATAATCAAGTTGCCAACCACCATAGGTCAGGAACCAAGGCAGGCAACGTAGATGTTGGACTTTGTGGTGGTAAAGGCTAGTTCAACTTATAATGCTATCATGGGGAGGACAGGGATACACGCCTTCAAGGCAATCCCTTCTTCTTACCATTCAGTTATGAAGTTTCCCACCCGGAATGGGATTGGAGAGGAGAGAGGAGATCAAAAAATGGCTAGAAGCTGTTATGTGGCCTTTTTGAGGGCAGATGGAGTCGGGGGGCAGGTTCTTCCTATTGAATATATGGATGTCCGAGAAAATGATGAGAAGAGAGGAAAGCCGGCAGAAGACTTGGTTTCCATTCCTTTAGACCCCGAGAATCCAGAGAGGATGACCTTCATTGGAGCCACATTAGGGGAGCCCCTTAGAGGGAAGTTGGTGAATTTTTTGCAAGAAAATAGTGATGTGTTCGCATGGTCAGCAGCTGATATGCCAGGCATAGACCCGGAGCTGATTACTCACAAGCTAAATGTGGATCCAAGCAGGAAGACAGTGAAACAAAAGAAAAGAAACTTTGCCCCGGAAAGACAAGAGGCTATAAAACAGGAAGTAGAAAAGCTCTTAGAGGCTGGTTTCATTGAGGAGATTCAATTTCCGGAATGGTTAGCAAACCCTGTAATGGTGAAGAAGGCTAATGGAAAGTGGAGGATGTGTATAGACTTCACTGATCTGAATGATGCATGCCCTAAAGACTGTTTTCCGTTGCCAATGATTGATACTTTGATTGATGCCACTGCTGAGCATGAGATGCTGAGTTTCATGGATGGATTTAGCGGATATAACCAGATCAAGATGCATAAGGATGACATTCCAAAGGTATCATTCATCACTGACTTTGATGTTTATTGCTATCTTGTTATGGCATTTGGTCTTAAGAATGCAGGAGCCACCTATCAAAGGTTGGTAAATAAAATTTTTAAGGACCTTATTGGTAAGACTATGGAAGTCTATGTTGATGACATGTTAGTCAAGAGTCTAGCAAAGACTGGTCATATAACCCATTTGAGGGAAGCTTTTGAGGTTCTGAGGTACCACAAGATGATGTTAAATCCTACAAAATGTGCTTTCGGAGTAGGATCTGGAAAATTTTTGGGATTGATGTTCTCCAAGAGGGGGATATAGGCTAACCCCGACAAAATAAAGGCAATCCTAGACATGGAACCACCAAAAACCGTCAGGGATGTTCAGAAGCTCACAGGAAGGGTTGCTGCGCTAGGACGATTCATCTCCAAGTCAGGAGACAAGTGCCTGTCATTCTTCAAGTCACTAAAGAACATCAAGGACTTTGTATGGAATGAGGAAAACTAGAAGGCATTCGAAGAGTTATAGAAGTATATGGCGCAGGCCCCGTTGTTCGCCAAGCCAGCTTTGAATGAAGTTTTGTTCTTGTACTTAGCTGTTTCAGAGAGTGCCTTGAGCGCGGTGTTGGTTAAGGAGGAACTGAAAGTCCAGAAACCTGTATGCTATGTCAGCAAAATTCTGCATGATGCTGAGTTAAATTATTCAACTATTGAGAAATTTGCTCTAGCCTTGGTAATGGCTTCGAGAAAGCTGCGTCCTTACTTTCAGGCTCATCAGATTGAGGTGCTAACAAATCAGCCCTTGAGGAATATCATTCACAGTCCCAAGGCAAGTGGGAGATTGATTAAGTGGGCAATAGAGCGGGCAGAGTTCGACCTCAAGTATAAGCCACGTACGGCAATAAAAGCCCAGGCACTAGCTGACTTCATGGTGGAATGTACCATACCAAACCAAGAAGTCGGGGGGCAGGAAGATACCATATCTCAAGACAAGGGAGTCGATAATGGGGACAAAGAGAAGGATGATAAGGAGAAAGAATATTGAGTTCTCTATTTTGATGGAGCATCAAAAATAAATTCCAGTGGAGAAGGATTGGTTTTACAAAGCCCTGACGGGTTCTTAATTGAGTATGCTATGAAGCTAGACTTCCCAACCACAAACAATGAGGCGGAATATGAAGCCCTGATAGCTGGCATTGGCCTAGCTGGGACACTTAGAGTCAAAAACTTAAAGGTCTGTGGAGACTCGAAACTGATCATATCCCACGTAAAGGGAGAATTTGAGGCAAGGGATGATACGATGACTAAGTATGTCCGCCTAGTAAGGGTTGTGATGACCCAATTTAATGAATCCCATGTTGAACACATTCCAAAGGAGGAAAATGCTAAGGCAGATGCATTATCAAAGTTTGTTTCATCTGAGATAGAAGAAAGTTCAGGAAGTGTGTACTTCCGTGTTTTGAAAGACACGAAATTAAGATAATTCCTGAATAAAAGGAAAAATCGTTGTAAACGTGTAGGTCGCTCCACACTTTACACAAAAACGAAACCCTGTAAGGGAATAAATGAACTTAACTTTCGCGAAATCTTATACGGTTTCCCAAAAGTTGGGGGGCAAATGATAGGGATAAATAAATCCTGATTACATAATTAAATATTACAGTTTGGGCTGCAAGGCCCAATAAGATGTATGACATTCAGACCAGAAATGTTAACATGTTGATCAGGCCTGATGGACCAGATCAGGCCTGATGGAACAAAGAAGACCCAAAAATCCTGATTATTTATTAATTTCGTAATTAATAAATAAGGGAGAAAAACAGCTATTAAGATAAGTCCTAGTGGGGATATAAATCCTTGTAGATTGGCCTCCAAGGAATCTCAAGGAATAAGGAATCAGCTTCTTACTTCTTAGGACTCCTAAGTCTATCCTAATTCAGAGACTTAACCACCAAGTCTCTTATACCAAGTCCAATTCAAGGACTCTCACATCTATATAAGGGGCCTCACCCCACAAATCAGAACTACGTTTTTCGACTTGATCCTTGACAATCAGCAAGGTACGTAGGCATCTTGTTAAGGCAGATTGAGTCACGAAACACAAGAACAGTCAAATCGAGTCTTGAAACTCACGTTCCTTAGTACTAAATACAGCAATTATGTATATTAGTTTTTAATCCATAACACTTCTCATATAATCAAATGAGTACATGATTCATTCGTTGACAGGACGATAACATGAATTATACACTAGTTGGCAATTATACAGGGAAAGTAACATTGCCCAATATTTGCATTTAAAACTATATAGTTAACTTTTCCGATGAAAGTTAATTATTTTTCATAATGATAAAAAGTGTTAAATGATAAAAAGTGTTAAAAGTACTCTAGCCTTGAGGAAATGTGATTATAGTCTAAGCTAAAACCAAGTGTATTTTATATAATATGTTTTTTATTATTTTGACAGATTATAGTTTCTGCCATTGGACATTATGTAATTGATGTCGGTATAAAAAAATCCTGATCACGATATAAAAGGGTATGCACGACGCAAAACGATGACATAACACGGAGCTACTATATGAAATCAAATATTCAAATCCACTCCTAAACATTAGCATCTCCACATCTGAGAAACAAATGCAGAAACACTCACCATAACTAACTTTCCAAAACATATAATAATAGTAATAGAGATGATGACAGGTTTGCCTCTTAAGATCAAGAACATCAGTCGCAAAAGCAGCAATGTGGTTCTGGAGAAGCACTTATTCCTCGCCATTATCATCGTCCTCATAATCACTGGCTCCCTCACCATCATCAGCTTTAGTTCAAGAGCCACCTCCGCCCTCTGCACTTACGTTACTGGAGGCAACATAAGTTCACATTCAGGCACCTTCAATAGCCAGGTTGACGCCCTACTCCACTACGCTACCTCCCGTGACATTGCGCAACAAAGCCACGACGAGATTTATCTGTCCCTCAACGTGCTTCGTTCACTCGCCCCCTGCAACTTTCTTGTTTTTGGCCTAGGACTTGATTCCCTCATGTGGGCTGCCTTTAATCCACGTGGCATCACTTTGTTTCTCGAGGAAGATATAAAGTGGGTACACAAGGTACTCACCAGGACTCCACTCCTCCGTGTGCATGCAATTGACTACAACACTAGACTTACTGATGCTGATGGCCTCTTACAGTCCTATAAGTCTGTAAAGGAGTGCTTGCCACCACGTGTGAGCCTGCGAGGAAATGTTCATTGCAGGCTGGCTCTGAGTGAGCTTCCAGACGAATTTTATAATAGGGAGTGGGATGTTATAATGATTGATGGACCAAAAGGGTATTTTCCGGCCGCACCTGGGAGAATGTCAGTGATATTTTCAGTGGCAGTGATGGCAAGGGGAAGGACAAGACCAGGACTGACACATGTATTTTTGCATGATGTAAATAGGAAGGTGGAAAAACAATTTGCCGAGGAGTTTTTGTGTAAGAAGTATTTGGTGAAGGCAGTAGATAGATTGTGGCATTTTGCAATTCCACCTGCGAAATATGAAGATGGTACTAGTAAAATTACTTTCTGCTGAACCGTAAGCTTTTAGGTTTGTTGAGTTTTCATATTTTGCTAGTTTAGGATTACAACATAACTGTGCTCATTGATCATTACTTCGATACATATAAAGTGTAAACAGAGCCATAAATGAAAATATAAACCTATAACATGATCTTCAAAACACAAGAAGACATTGACACATAAGATTTAAAAAGGAGAGAGGTTAGGTGCAAAGTATTTATGCATGTGCCATATAGCATAAGCTGTATGTTCCACCAAAGATGAAGACACCAGGTAAAATCATTAAATTGGTTATAAACAATACCTGCCAAGTACTTGGCAAAAAAAACAAGACCTACCAAGTAACATAACTTCGTAAAGGTACATGCAACAACATACCTCTAAGTCCTGGACTTCTTGACTGTTAACGATTTCTCGCTCACAAAACTAGACATCTCCACTTGCCGATACAACTTTAGTGTATAATGAAGAGCAGAGATGACAAAAAACTGAATAAATGTTTTTGAAACTGCATTTAAGATAAATCATATCCCACTTAACTGACACTGCGTGTTTATATATCATCTAACTGTACTTAAGTACTCTAGTGGCCACACAGCTTTGATGAAACCTTGTTCTATATTAATTCCCAATGGTACAAGAGTTACTAGGCTCATAATTTTTATCCGAGGAAATTCCATTCATCCACCAATTCTTTCCACTTCTAGCAGAACAGAAATTTATCAGGCAATCTCTCTACTAATTAGCCAATATTAACATCCATTAGACTGGCATTAGTACATAAATGCAAAGTTCTGTCATCTGTGACATTAAACAATGCAACAGTGTTATATATTGTGGGTGTTGCAAAAACATTCCTGCTTCTATATATGCTTTGAGCAGAAAAGATGAAGCTCAATTAAAAATCTTTCTCTCACTATTACTTGCTGTTTTGCCTTTTCCTGCTTCAAAATTGAAGTGAGGACTGTATACTTTAATTTGTCTGACGGGCCTTGCTAGCAAATGATTATAAGAAATAGAAACAGAGTAGTCAGTTGACTAAATACATACATGAGAGTTGCTAAGCCTTTATCATTACCGAACGTTTTCATAACCTAATAGGATATAATTTGTGTATTCTATTAACTTTCTATACTACAGATAGTCAATATCCGTGGAATGGATGCACTTCTTATCAATATACCAAATGTATTCCACAAACTTACATGCACTTACCTTCTGAAGAATTGCAGACCGGTAATTCAGGTACAAATGTGCTTTAGCATATGCAGTTGTTCCAGACAAAGGGTAAGATGTACTGATATCTTACCCTACTCCAACTCCAAGTAGAGGGGCAAGATCTGCTTGCTTCAACAATTTCTGAACAAAATCTCTTCATATTATTGTTACAGATAGTCTTTCTCAGCCAGCAATATTTGCGAGGGCGAAGTTCAGCTTCTGCTCACAAGCAGTCTCTTCCCTACCAAGGTTATTTTAATTTAAAGAACCATTAGTGATAGCAAAAATGGAAATTTGTATCAGACAAGGTGTCTCGCTACACAATACTCCATGACTAAGCGACTACCGACTTCATAAACTAGGCACAACAATTTTGCTTCACTAGACACTTGACTTACTAACAAGTAGAATATCTGTGGACAAAATAAATGATTAGAAGTTTGGAATGATAAGTTGATCAAAAACATCACATTGACAAATGCAGGCGGCGACTATTATAAAATCCTGATACTAAACCGTCACTTACTAATACAGCCAACTACGGAAGTAGTACTAAAAGAAATTACATGAATATTAAGCTACAGAAAATTCATATAAAATGCATAATAAATTATACACCGGAATTTCCTATAAGAAATTAGATTGCATTAAAAAATAATTTATTGATCAGTTGACGATTACATTGGTCAAAAAACATTAGACCTAACAAATGGAAATTTTCGATCAAGCTCCGGGAAAACAGAAGCACATATGAAGGTCTCTCTGTCTAGCATGAAGAATTTGTGCCCTACTTGGCTTATCTTGGAGGAGGCGAAGGCATATTAGATTTTGCAAACCCTGTCCATGCTACAATTGCAACAACAAGGATTACCCATCCAAATATGTCATACTTAAGATCACTGCTCTTCTTTCCCTTTCCAAACTGCAGGTAGGAATCATAAAACATTTTTAATTAACAGGCGAAAGTAGATGCCATCGCTAAGCAGTAGATCAAGTCATTAATACCAAACAGTTACACACAACAATTCTACTTCCCATTGATATTAGGTTGTAAGCATTGACAAAGTTAGGATCCGTAGGTTGAAGGGGCGAATTTCATCACCTTATAAACTAAAAATATAACAAAGTTGGTAATTTAATTGCTTATAAAAAGTTTACATTGTAAAAAATTATGAATATACTTTGATTTCTATTCTAATATATCTATTTCTCAGAAAAATCATCAATTCTATCACAAATAAAACATACGATTTACATAATTTTGGAGGGGTGAAATTCATATCTAATAAAATTTTACCCTTAAATTATCAAGCTTCTAAAATTATTACTAATATTTTAAATCCATTATTTTCAAAATCCAAATTTGGTGCAAGGGCTGCTGCTGGTAGCTCCATCTCTGGTTGGAAGTCTGAAACCTATATAGTCTAGCACAGATGTTCATGAGCATGCCAGCGTGTGTGTGTTTAAAAAGAGACACAACAACAAAATATTTAACCATTAATTCATTAATAAACAACAGCAATTTTGAAATGCAAATCCCCACGGCATCAAACTATCCAGCTCATCCAAATTAACGAAAGTCGAGAATAATTCCAGATTAATCAACAAAGTGCAGTGCCCACAATAGATGTGACAAGGACAAAATTTCTGCATTCCTCTCTTCTTAAGCAAAACTTCAAGCAAAGCTAAGAGATGTACTCGTATCATAATCTCCTATTGAGAGCCTAGACCTCCCCCCTCCCCCTCTCTTGTTTGTTTTTGGTAATCATGAACATGTATTCTTCTGGTGTAAGTACATCTATAAAGGAAAACTTCTTATCATCCTAGAAATGTGGTCACCTCAGAACATATTATATAATGTCCACAGATGGCCTAAAACCATCATCATACAACGATAAACTTAGGCACATATTTTTACTCTAAAGGTTTCAATTCTACCTATGCAGAAACATATCAGCAGACATACAGCATCACAGCTATTATTAAAGGATGAGGGGCAAAACAAAAACTGCATCTAAGAAAACATAGATAGATCACCTTAGCACTTGCAGAAGTTGAAGGGCCTGGTCCCAAGGCTGCTTGTTGAGCAAAACCACCCTGCTTATGGACCTCTGAATGCAGTTCAGGAGCCTATGAACAGAATTAATATGAAAGTCAACCAATCCAAATCATAAGAAATTCGAAAGAAATGAATATATAGTTTGAAGTTTTAAGCACAAATCTAAGACATCAACAAGATTCAAAAAACAACTAACTTATAATATCTATTTACTATTTCATTTAGCAAAATCCAATAGAATTGAATTAAAAGAAACATTTGTAATCATTTGTAATGTTATCCAATAACGAATAAATGAATGAAAATCACTAATGATTAATGTACACTTTTTATTATATCCCAGTGGTATCATAGCAGCCTAGGGGATCCCTTGCAAAAGAATTTACAATTCATATCACCAAATGCAATACTAAACAATATTGATGCCACTAATAATCTACTACTGCTGATTAAAACTCTACAACTGATAATAATAATGAACAATATTTGACTCACAAATGCTCCAACCATCCAAACCACATTATCTTAACATTACCCAACATGACTATTAGAGAAAAAAACATCAATTTAAAATCAATCCCAAAATAACAAGATGAAAGAAAACAGGTGATTCAATAACAAAACTAAAATATAGAGAATATTGTAAAAGATTTGAAAGGAGGCCACCGCTTGTGACATTATCAACACCCATTAGCCGCCTCATCCTAATATCGAATAAACCCATCAGCCTTTGTTTCCCTTTCATGAGGGAGAACGAGATAAGACCGGGACATTATCACATTACCCTGAAAAACCTAGGTGTATTACAATCTTAAATTTTACGGTTTACACCACATTTCATTCGCAGACAAAGTATTGCCGGGTATATAATATTTACCATGGAGCACCATATAGCACTCACAATCTACCTTTCATTATCAACTCTAGAGTTCCAGATTTCAAGTTTTTAACGCAGGGTTTCCTTCTTTCATCAATAGTAATTAAAATGTCATATAGATCAGGTCACTAAGGTGATAAGAGATCATACCATTGATAAAGAACGTCAACACTTAGAAATTAATGGTTTATCCATTTCCGTTATGTTGTGTTTGGTTGGGATGAATGAAATTGGAGGGAGTGGAAATCAATTTGAACTAAAATATGAGTAAATGTTCAATATTTTCATTCCTTCCTCCATTCCATACCTAACAACCTAAAGTAGAGCTCAAACCCCCTAATTGATAAAGAATGCTCCATTCCCCGTGATACCCATTTTTTCACAATTCTAATCATAAAAAATTCGCATACACTCAATTTTATTAACAAATCTTCACTACAATCTCCATTGTTTACCTTTAACTTCAAAATTCCATTCCATTCCCCCCATCAAAACACAACATTAAGAAGTTACAATCGCAAACAACCATAGCCTTCTTAAAGAATATGAACATTTTTGAATAACAAATTTGTTACCATGAAGGGAAGACCTACATTTTGCAACCATGATTTAATTTCAAATTATAGGTTCACTAGTAACACAGATTAGAAACTTTAACTAATCCACCTTCCACATATAATAATTTGGTAGAAACACGCATAAGCTTAAAAATAGGATAATTTTTCACAATAATGCAAGAAAACTGAGATGGATATCTAAATCTCCCATATACCATCTACCAGCTACACTCGAAATCAAAAGTGCGCCATGAAGCCATCAATACAAAATATAACATAAACAAATACTTCTAAAAAATATACATTGATTAGACATAGAGTACCATATAGGCCAAGAGATGCAAATTTCTATTTATCTTCTGTTTTAGAATCACAAAGTAAGATAGATATAGATATATCAGTAATTAGGGTAAATTATGTGCTGAACCCAACATATTTAAATCTTTGCATTAAAAAAATTAATTCAAAAATGCCTTGTTTCATTTCATTATCATCATATTGATATTTAGAAATTAGAATGATACGTATAATTACATTTAACAAAAATGAAGAATAAGATCACTGTACCTTAGCAGCTACTTCCAGAGACTTGAGATAAAGCTCATTGCTTCCATCCTACAAAACACATTAATCTAAGTCACATCTCTACAACCACAACTTAAAAGAAAATGCAATACAGCATATTTTAAAACAAAAACTAGCACAATAAAGAACAACCAAATGCAAAAAAAGCGCCGTCATGACAAATCCACCTGATCAACTGCTTGCTGAAAGTAATCAGTGGCCTTATCGAAATAAACCTTGGCCTCATCCGTATCAGGAGTCAAAAAGGCGTAAGAAGTATTTGCATTGCCCATGCACCAAAGAGCATCATGCTTCTTCGAATCAATGATCAAGGCCTCGTCAAATTTCGACATTGCATCTACATACTCATCAAATACACATATCAAACAACACAATTCAAAAATCTTCACTAAGCCTAATTAAAAGGGGTAAGCTACGCAAGTACCATCGAGCATTTTCTTGGCTTCGATAACATTCTGGAATTGCGATAACTCCAACAACGCCCCACCCCACCTTGTCAAATTCTATCATACAATCAATCAACATATAAATACAAACAACAGATAGAAAAGAGGTGTGGACATATATTAATTGCAAGAAATCAAGAATCTTAATTATAAATACATACATATACAAATAAACAAAGAATTAAACAGGAAGAAGCTAAGGGATTGAGAATAACAAACTTCAGAATCAAGGGGATCTTTGGAATAAGAGGCTTCAGCAGCTTTGCGAGCGTGTTCGAAGAATAAAATACGATCGAAATCGCTTTGCATATCCATCTTCCTCCGTTTTACAACAACAAACAAAGTCTAAAACACGCAGTGTGTTTGTGTTTGTGTTGGTGTTTGTGTGCGTGTTTTGAGGGCTTTCCTAGTTTCAGTTTGAAGATAGAAACTGAAATGTGTCCGTGGATATTGTGTCCCTCTTTTTCTAATTATTTGTTAGAATTATGTAAAAGAATAAATACAGAATAAATAAAAATTATTAGCTTGTTTTCGAGGTTTACAAAGTTTTAAAAACTAATAACATGGGATTATTAAATATTAGACTATAAACATATACGATTAAATACAAATTTTTACTATAAATATTATGGATAAAGAAATAGAGATTTATTTATTGTGTGTATTTACTGTTAGGATTTGATAATTTTCGAGTTTTGATAGTTGCGTTTTCGTGACTTAAATCTATTCTCACATAATGCATACGTATCTTGATGTATATCAATGATCAAGTCAAAACGTAATTTTTGGTGCTACTTACCCTCGGGGCTATCACGACAAGTGTACATATCCTTCAAGGACTGAGTCGAAAACGATGTTTCAGGTAATGACTTCGTGGCTTGTAGGATGCCTTCATGGCTTCATGATGCTTAGAGTTATTCCCTAGGACATGGTTTTATGATATTTATGTATGGAGCTCTTGTCCAAAATGTTCCCCGAATTTAAAAGGGTGAGACCCGTTATATAGACGTTGAAAGTCTAAGAATTAGGGTAGAATTGGATGACTTGCTGGGTAAGTCTCCACCTCTGATTGTATTTTGAAGTCCTAAAAAGCAGGAATTAATTTTCTTCTGAATTTACGTTGCTTGGAGGTTACTTCTTGTAGAAATAGTTACTTATTTGAACAAATTTATTGGGTTATTTAATTAACCTATTTTTTAATTACGTAATTAATAAATAATAAAGATTTTGGGCCTCATTAACTGGGTTTTTCACTTGGACCAAATCAGGTCTAATTAATGCGTTATTAACTATACAATTAGGGTTATTTATATTCCCTATCATTTACTCCTAACTTTTTCATCGTAGTGAACCCGCAGTCGCTACATTTTGGGTGCGCACTGGGTAAACCTCACGGGCTCACGCAATAGCCTGCAAACCACGTGAACCAAGGTAAACCGCATTTAAGCGACATACTCTGACTCAGAAGACATAATCATAAATTCTTCCGTGGGATTCGAACTTGTTTCCAAGAGAATAGTTATCCTCTTTTTAAATGATACTTACCCTATCATTTACACCCTAACTTCTACTAAAGTTACTCGAGGTTTCGTAGAAATTAAGTTATTTCCTTCCCTTCCGATGTATAGTTTTTAGAGTAAAGTGTGGAGCAACCTATACATTTACAACGATTTGCCTTATCCCCGAGACTTTATTATATTTTCTGGAATTTTCATAATTTACCATACTCATTTTCGTACATATTTCTATTTTTAGGAATTTTCTGATATTTTCACTTAATTTTCGGGGATTATTTCGTACTCACAGTAACCTTTTTTCTTTCAATTTTTCCTAATATTTTAGGGATTTATCCTAAATTTTTAGAAATTTTTCGTACCTCCGGATATTTTTTCTTAATTTTTCCTAATTATTTAGGAATTTTTGCGTATCGCCAGGTATTTTTCGTGATTCTCCCTAATATTTTAGTAAATTTTCCGAACCTCCGGGTATTTTCTTGATGAATCCTAATATTTTTGGATTTTTTTCCGTATTTTCGGATATTTTTCGTGATTTTTCCTAATATTTTAAGAATTGTTTCATAACTCCGGGTATTATTAGTTATTTTTTCTAATATTTTAGAAATTTTTCCAAACTTCCAGATTTTTTTCGTGATTTTTCCTAATACTTTAGAAATTATTTCCGTATCTCCACGTATTTTTATTGAATTTTTCCTAATATTTTAGGAATTTTTTTATACCCACGAATATTTTTTCATAATTTTACGGGGACTGATTTATATATTTGCAAAGTTGAGGGACTTTTTTATCACTTAGAAAAGTATATGGGATTTTTTGTACTTTTACAAGCTGCAAGGATCTTTTTATAAATTTTAAACTTAAGGATGGATTTTGTAAAGTTTGTGTAACTTGGGTATCAAGTTGCACTTTGCCATAAAAGTTCTCATGGTCGAGTTATAGCCGTAAGGCATTTTCGGCAGGATTTCTTCGATGAGGATTTTGCTTAAAACTGTATAATATATATTTTTTATTTTTTTTACTTTCTTTTTTTTTCTTCTTTTTTTAAATATTATTATTAAAAAATATAATAATATTTATTTTAGTCAATATTTTGAATGATATAAGTCTCATATTAGGAGTGTCCAACACGGATAAAATTTTATACAGTTCATTCTGATAATTGTTTTTAAATAATAGCCCAAGTCGGGTTAAAAATTCTCGAATAAAATTCAACTCAGAAAAAAAAATCTCGAATAATAATCCAAACCAAGTTAAAAATTCTCGAATAAAGTCCAATTTGGATTTAAATATTATTGTTATTAATTATATTTTTCTTTAAATATATATTATAAATTAATACATATATCTTATACAAAATAAAAAAAATATTTTTGGATAAAAAATATATTTTTGGATAAAAAATAACTTGGTAACCCCACGTTGCACTTTGCCACTTAAGGTGTTGGTCGAAGTCGACCGCATCTTTCAAGCACACTTGATCAAATTAAGGCCTCGATTGTTCTTGTCGTGGAGAATTCGATCAGGATTTTACATGACCAAAATCTTGATCTATTTTTTTTAAAATATTATTATTAAAAATTAATTATGTATTCAAATTTTGAATAATATAAGCCTTATATTATGGGTGTTCGAACCGGATAAAATTTCATATGGTTCAACCAGATAAAATATTTTCCGAATAAGAATCTCGAATAAAATTTAACTTGGACAAAATTTTCTGAATAATAGCCTAAACCGAGTTAAAAATTCTCGAATAAAGTCCAATCTGAATTTAAATATTATTATTACTAATAATATTTTTCCTTAATTATATTTATTTTTAAAATAAAAAATACATTTCTGGTAGAGGGGACCACAACCGATAAACTTAAACATGTTTTATCCTCGACTTTGACCAGCCCTGACCGAATTATGGGCTGATTAGTTCTAGTCATGGTGAACTCAACCAGGATCATTCACGACCAGAATCTTGGTCGCAAAAAAATTATTTTAATTCCAAATTGCATCTTGACCCGTTAGACCGAGATTTTGACAGAATTATGGGCATTTTCAACACTTTGGTCGTGGGCTTTTCGATCAGCAATCCTGAACCCGAATTTATACATTTAGATCGGGAATCATGACCCCTTAGACCGGGATTCTGATCCCTAGACCCAGAATCATATACCTTTAGATCGGGAATCTTGACCTCTTGGACCAGTATTCTAATCCATTACACCCTGAATCCTAAATCATTAGATCGGGAATCCCGAATTACGAGCTGCAAGCCTTTCAATAGCCATAAATTTTTGCTCGTTGTCCCGATTTGAGCTTATAATATATCAAATCGAAGCTTATTCCGGGCTCTAACTTATAATATCATTTTCCTCTTGCGATGCTTGATCTTTTAATTGGATGGAATCATTGCTCTACGAGCGTTTGCTTGGACGAAACGTACCTTCTCCTTGTTTTTAATTGGATGGAACGTGGCCTCTACGACCCTTCTGTTCAGTAGGATATGGCATCTACGAGCCTTATTTCTAGTTCGCTCGACTAGGTGTGATGTCCTACTTGGATGTTCGATTTAATTAAACCTTCAGGTTTCTAAATACCTCATTTTCTTTAAACATTTTCAAGCTTGTATGAGTCTCATCCTAATTCCGTTCTTGACTAAATGTAACCCTTCAAAATGTGAGATTCGGCTTTTCTTTCTGCCCAACTCTGGGTGCATTAATCTTTCTGAGGAGTAATGCCCCTTGTCAACAAAATTATTATTTTACTACTTACGTTATAAGAAACTCATTTTCGATCCTCAACAGTCATGATGTTTGCTTAATCAAATTTAGAGTATATGTCCTTTCTTCTTCGTTCTTCTCGTACTCAAAGGCCTCAACCCTTGGGATGGAGTGATTTCAAAGGGCATCTTAATCTTAGCTTTGTAGGTTAACAAAAATGACGTATCTCATGCATTTACTTTATAAGTGGCACGCTTTACCAAAGATATGAGAAGTAGATAGTCTGCTAAAACATTTCTCAAATATTCGGTCATCTTTTTCAGTCCATCAAGGACTATTCACATGGCCGCCTCGGCTTGCTCATTCACATTGGATAAACATGAAGTAGGATAAACGGTCACTCTCCTCGTGATTTCTTTAAAAATCCTTGTTGTTGAGCTTATATCCATCATCCGTCACTGGTATTCACCGAAGTCCATATTCGTGCACTTTCTCACAGGAATTGTTTCATTTGATTGGTGGTCATCATAGCTATATGTTTAGCTTCAATCCACCTCGTGAAATAACATATGATTATTATCAAGAACTATCTTTGAGCATTGCATGTGCGCGTACTTAAGGAATCTATCATGTTTTCTTATCATTATCTTTATCATCAACCATCATCGCTGACCAATAGTATCATATATGATACGTTTGTGCGACAGCCTTGCCCCCCAAGCATAGCTCACGGTTCATCCCATGTACTTCCTTCAAGTCCAACCTCGATTTTTGGGTTTCGGGTACTCCAAGTAAGGAATCACTAACTACTTCTTGTATAAAGTCCTTGCACTTAGATTGTGCTTCAAAGTATTTTCCGGCAATTTTCATGCATCCATGACATCATCGGGTTACTGACTAGTTTCGAGTTTAGTCTTTTAGGCAACAATTTCTCACACATACCGGTGTTATCAGTTTTGTATTAGTTTTTGGGTCTTCGAGACTTAGAAGTAAAAACTTTCCGTGTAACTTTCTATCTCCTGAACAACGTTCTTCACGCTTTCTTCCCTCAGAATGAAGCATTCATTAAATTGATTCATGGTTTCACAAGTCTCTCATAGTTTGTTGCCTCATTCTTTGCTTTGAATTCCTAATTTAATTTGAGAAATCACCAACATTGAGTCTTCGCGAACTTTTGAGGTTCTTGACCCTTGGGGTTTCAGCTAAGCCAATTCTGGCTACCAGGGCCTTATATTTATCTTCATCGTTCGTTATTTGAAAAATTCAATGTCAAGATAAATTCTATTATAGACCCATTAGGATCTTGCACCACTCGATTTTGTTTTTGATGATCCATTAGAATAGAGAAGTTAATTATCCTTGAATATCATGTCTTTCAATTATTTGCTTGTTTCCTTGCCCTCATGGGGTATTTCTTCCTGCCCCCGACTTCTTGGTTGTCAATGATGCATTCAACCACGAAGTCGGTCAAAACTTGAATCTCATATGTGGTTATACTTGATGTCAAATTCACTGAGCTCAATTTTCCAATTAATCAATCTTCCACTAGCCTCAGGGTTGTGCATTGGGCCCCTCGGGGGGCTAGTTTTTCAAGATTTATTCTTACACACTTGGAAATATAGTGTAGTTTCCTCGCGTTGTGGTCATGGCTAATGCGAATTTTGATACTGGAGTTATTCACACAAAACTTTACTGTCTTAGTAGGTGGGTGTCTGAACCTCTATGTCTTTTCTCACAGGGACAAATATCAATTAAGGAATGGGGTTTTCCATGTATAGATTCAGTACTTCTCCGGTGTTTTGGTCATCTGCTTCTTCAATTCCTCAAAGATTACTTGGCTTTTATCAATCCATAAAAAGTCCCTTACTTTCTTCAATGTCGTGGAGAAAAGAAAACACTTGTCACTGGATTCAGAGATGAACCTTCCCTAAATTACACTATTTAGTTTTTATATGTTCTTAATGGAACATTAGGGTTCCATAATTGGGATCACTTAAATCTTATCAACGTTGGCCTTGATTCCCCTTTAAGGCATCGTGTGGCCCAAAAATTTTCAAATATTTAACACCATCTTCTGGTGCCTCATCATTTTAAATGCCTCTCGGAGGTGTTTCATGTATTCTGCATTATCTGTGCTTTTAGTTCTATTATATTTGTAGAGTCTCATGGTCTTAGGAGTGACGTCCTTATAATTAGTTTCTTGTTTCACGGTTTCTCGATTGCCAAGGGCAAAATTCTTCTTCATTTTCTTCACCGTACTCCGGTTACAATCATTATCGAGTTTATATATAACCAACTCGAGATCAAATTCGGGCTTATCATTGACATCCATGCGAACACATTGCTACTTTTTCGTTAGAAAGCAATCAATTTTCCCTTAAAGGGATCTTAAAGCGAGGCTCAAAGATAAGTACCCTTATTTGGTTTTTCAGGTAACAAAGGGATAAGAACCAGATCCGTTGTTGGATTTTTTCATTGCTCATCGATCTTTTGGAATTCTATGTCTTCTATTGGGAGGACTTACATCTGATTCCATCGAGCCTTTAATCGTGGAACATATCATAAAATACAAGTTGGGAATCAGCGAGTCCCATCAGCCAAGAATCTTTCAGAGTTTCATATCATAGTGTGACGATCATCACGGTCTTCATGGAGGAATTTTAACCCTTCAGAATCAGTATTATCAAAATTAGTGGCAATTTAAATTGTCACTCCTTATGGTGTACTACCTTTCAGGCACAAGCTTTCATTGAGCTTCTTGAAATCCCAGCGGTCGTTAGTCTTTTAAAGGTCATATTGATAACCGGGTCTCGGGGCTGCGTGTTTTTCTGGAATTTCTTGATCTCCTCTTTTATTCTTCATAATCTTTCATTATATTCACCATCTTGGTGAACCTGTTCAGTATCCCTCCTCAGATTGATAACTCAATTATATTCCTTAGCTGACGGCAATCGTCGACGTCATCTTCTTGAAATCTTGGATATAAATTCTTGTTTCACTTTTCAGGGTTAGTGCACAGTGGATTCAGCCATCGACTGTCTTCACCTTTCTTAATTTTCAAAAATATTCGGCTTGTTGAAGCATTAAAATATGCATACTTGTTGAACTTCGGTTCTATATTGTTCTTTCTTAAGGGAGAATCGGAGTCTCCATCAGGGATACTTATTATTAGCATCACACTCTTGATCCTCCTTTTTCTTCTAGTTGTAATCTTCATCTTCTTCTATTGGGGGTCGAATTCTTCTTCATGTTATTTATTTTTTCATTGACATATTTGCCTTCCCATTATTGCAACTTGTGTATGCTTTTCATATGGGTGTCGGCCAATGATAACTTAAAGTTGACAACCAAAGCTCATTATTGGGCTATCATTATCATTTTATTATCCAAGTATGTGGCCTTAAGGGCTTTTATTTGAATTGGTCCAGGCCGTACAAAGATTTCTTATATCCTCGTTCTATATTCATGGGAGATGCATAACTCTTCTCATGCACTTTTGCACCATTATTGAGTCAAGCCCCTCGGTGTTTAAGAAAACTCGATGCACTTTATAAAATCGTGCATGGGATGTTGTAGTAGAGAGTTTGAGAATTTCTTTATGTGGTTATCCGGATTACCGACTCCATTAAATGCTCAGATGGGGGTTCCTTCAGCTTTCTTGAAAAATAGGTATTCATAATTTCTCTCATGGAGAGATACGTTGAATTATTCAGATCTTCAGGGGGCATCAAATCTTTGGGATAAACCCTTGGAATTTTCGTCTTCCTTTTTCATGGAAGGTCTTCAGACCAACTATATCGAGGAATCGACCCTCGGGGCTCCAGGATTTCCAATTTATGCAAGTAGTCGAGTTTGTTGTTCTCTTTTCAGGTTTCTTTTTCT
The DNA here is from genome assembly GCF_009905375.1 of Apium graveolens. Lineage (NCBI taxonomy): Eukaryota > Viridiplantae > Streptophyta > Magnoliopsida > Apiales > Apiaceae > Apium > Apium graveolens. Next base: position 35,750,991 of record NC_133649.1, on the reverse strand, counting down.
CCATTAAATCACGATTTTGATGAGACGAAAATCCACTCTTCATCATCTTAAACTTTCAGTCCTTGAAGCCCTTGAGGCTTGGGACATCTTCTTTTGGTAGGTCACTTTCTGGACGTCACCTTCTTGGAGTGGCATCCTTATCACTTTAGATTTCATCATCCTTGTTAGGTCACACACACACACTGTAGAGGGGGTGAATACAGTGTATAGTACTCTCAAATCGAACTTTAAGAACTTAAGTAACAGAAAACAAACTTTATTGAAACAATAAACTCTGTTACAGTATGGAACTGTTACCTCTCAGTGATGAACAAATATCACGAGAGCTGCTAGGGTTACAATAAATAATCTTCTCTAATATGATAACACTTATAGTGTAAACCCTATGTCTGTGTTTATATACTACACAATTACAAGATAATCGCTAATTGATATGGAATATAATTCTGCTTCCTAAAATATATCAATCAGATATCTTTTCTTCCAAGTATTCCATTCTTTACAGAATTCCTTCTTCATGCATATCTCTTCTTATGTTTATCTTGATCTTCTTTCCTTTAATCAGCTACTGTCCTTATCTGATCGTCCTTCAGCACTTAAGTTCTGATATCTATCTTCTGATGATTATCTCCTGATAACATAAGTACTGATATCCTTAAGTCCTGACTTCCAGTATAAGTACTGATCAACAGTTAAGTACTGATTTATCCTGTTCAAGTAAGATCTGAAAGCTAAACATAAAACATATTAGCCATGACATTATCAAATATATCTAACAATCTCCCCCAACTTGTAAATTAACATAATATACAAGTTTAACAGATATTTGATGATGTCAAAAACATTAAGTACAAATGCATGAGAATTAGACTAGATAACTACAACTTACAGTCCTTAAAGCTTTTACCAATTTCAACTTCTGATAACAACTTCAGTCTGTATAAATATCATAATTTAAGCAGTTGTAGATCTTCGACTTGGCTTCATCATTTTCTGATCTCTCTGATGTCAGGAGTTGTTCTGAGATAGTTCTTTAACAAACATTTCTCAGCATATCTGAGTTCATCAATCATTCTCCTTTTGACATCTTTAAGCTCTGCAGTATTTTCACCAGTTTGAAAGATTGCAGCTCTGAGATCATTGATCTTTGCTTTTCTCAACTCCTGATCTAGTCTTATGACATAAGCTTTGTCAGACTCTAGATTGAATTCAAGTCCCTTAATACCAAGATATGTTCTGATCTGTGCAGTATTAGGCTTCATATCAACAATATCACCATTATGATCTCTGTACTTTGGAACATATATGCTGTTAGACTTAAAAGAATAAAGCCTTTTCTGTCTCTGAATCTGTTCTTTTAAGTAGTTTGCAGCAGTCCCTGTTATTCTGTCATCCACTTGAAGTAAGAAAAGTACATGTTCCAATTCTTCAAAATACTTCAATGGAATGGCATTTTGTCTTATATGATAAACCCTACCATCTTTCATGAAATACAACATGATGTATTCTTTCAAGTAGGTATGGTAAACCATCTGTACAGATTCCAGTTGATTCAATCTCTCAGGAGTTGCTCCAATACCTGGTTCACTCAAGGAAGTTGGATCATTGGTAGTGTTGTGTACTCTTCTTTCATCGGTACTTCCCAATCCAGTTTTATCTCTAGCTTCCTTTCCAGTAACTACTCTTGCTTCAAAACCACTTGCAGTAGTCTTCAAAGATTGAGTCTGTTTTGCTTTAGTGAATCCTGGTAAGAGTGTCTTTGATCTATTTTCTGATATCAAGTTAACTTGAGCTATGTCAGAGGTTACTTGCTTCTTCTGAATATCAGAACTTACAATTTCTTGACTCTGAACAACTTGAGCCATGTCAGAGGTTGTTTTAAGAACTTTTCTTGTAGTCAGAGCAAGATCATCCTTTTCATCAGTAATTTCTTCTTCCTCAGGAGGTACATAAACCTTGATAGGTTCACCAACCTTTTCTTTACCCTTGGATCTTGGATCTATCTGTGGTTGTGATCTAGCCAATGTTGCTTCAGTATGTGTCCTTTCTTTGATCACAATGCCTTTGAGTTTTGGAAGTGATTTTTTACCAGAAGCTTCAGATTTAGATGTAACTTTCTCTGATTTAAGTATGGCTTCTTCTTCCTTTAAACTTTCCAAGTCCATTCCTGGATTTTCTTGAAGAAATAACTGTCTTGACATTTCCTCATCAAGATCTAGAAGTTCATCAGAACTTATCCTTTTACCAGCAGCAGAACTTATTCTTTTCCCAGTATCAGAACTTGTCCTGTGACTAGCTTGTCTTGATGTAAACCTTCTACCTTGACTATGACCGCTACCCATTCCAGAGTATCCTTGATCATCATTTCCATCATCCTTTCCTTGCAGTGTCTTGTTAGTTTTGCATTTGGACTTAATTACCTTCTCCCCCTTTTTGGCATCAGCAGGTAGTAAAAGAGAGAAAAGTAATTTCACTGAGGATTGGATTTCAGTAAGTTGCGATTGCTGAGAAGCTTGATTTGTCAGAATTTCATCAATCTGAGCTTGTTGTTTCTCTTGAGCTTGCTCAATATAAGCATTCCTGTTAATGGTAGGTTGAAAGAACTTTTTCTTATCAATTTTCCAAACTTGTTCCTGTTTGATAAAGTTCTCCTGAATCTTGTGTAGCTCTGCATGAGTAGTTGAATGAAGACCTTGTAGATACTTAGTACTCAATGCAGTGACTCTAAGCGGTTTTAAAATCATCAGAATTTAACATTTCATCAGCTTTAGTCAATTGCTCAGCAAAATGTTTGTCAGTTGGAACACATGAAAATGAATTCCATTCCTTAGTCCACTCCTGACCTGCAGGAGTTTCACTCCAAGGTACTGGTGCTTCCCCGGTAACAAACTTCTTTACCAGTTCAGACTTAGGAAGAGTCTGTTAAGGAGTATGTCCTGAAGGACCTGCTTCATTAGCATCTACAGTTGGTGCCGCATCACCAGTATCTCCAGCATTTGCAGCATCAGAACTTAAAGAATCAGTATCTTCTGATAAGACAACAGTGTGAGTAGCAATGGAGGCTTCAACATCCTCTAATTGCTGAACTGATACTAAGTTCTGATCAACAGCCATATCCTGATGCTCACCTAAAGTCTGATCATCAGCATCTTGATGCAGAGAAGGTGTTGTTGATAACTCTGGAGTTTGAGCAGCATCAGTAACAGGTTTTGTGGAAGGATTATTTGCTGTTGGAGCTTCTAAGAGAAATACTTCAGACACAACCAAGTGTTGAACATCAATATCAGCACTTGTGCCTGGATCAACAAGAGACACAGATGGTGAGTTAGCCTTGTCAGATACAGCTTCCTGAGATGGAGTTGATGGAGAAGAAGTGACTGGAGCAAATTCCTTGTCTTGTGAGATCAGAGATTCCTGATCCCCTTCCTTAGCTGCTTCCTCTTCATCATCTGAAACTGGCCTTTGAGCCCTCTGTTTCTTGTACTTTCTTGTTGATTTGGATTTCTTGGGAGTTTCAGGAACTGTCATTCGTCTAAGCCTCTTGAGAAGCCTAGAACCCCCAATTTCAGAATCCTTCTGAGAAATCTCTTTCTCAGCTTCAGTTACAACATGTTCTCTAGCAGGAACCGGTT